>NC_081409.1:202216448-202516448 GCF_030272615.1 Cryptomeria japonica
CGATTTTTAATTTATCCACTCACTCAGCAGGGGATCAGCAAAACAACAATCACCAAAGAGCAACCATCAAAACTTTCTTTCAAAGACAATTTACAGACATTGGTGAACCCCTTGGATCAACACTAAAGACACTTATCGCAAACAAATTGATCACTTTACTAGAAGAAAGGAACTACGAACCTCAAATCAAACCATATTGGTGGAATGATAATCAATATTACGATTTCCATTGAAACAAGGGACATCACATAGATAGTTGTCAGAAGTTGAAACATATCATACAAGATATGATTGATAATGGAGTAATAACAGTGGATGGACATACAACAAATGAATCTCATACAAATTTTAAAACTTTGCTTCCAAACTATGAGAAAGGTGAATCATCAAAAAAAAACAATGGTAAGGGTAAATCGAAGGTAAACTATGCTCATACATATGACAATGTGGTGAATGTGATTGTAGTTATAGAAAAACAAAATCAAGAACATGCTAAAGCTATCACAAGAAGCAAAGCTAAAGTTGTTTTGCTAGGTCCTACAATAAACACATCATTTGCTATAGCAAAACAATACAATCTAGTGGAGCAATTGTAGAAAACACCTGCCCAAATATCAATCTTAGAAATTTTAAAGCTTTCACCTGCACATAAAGAAATTCTTGAACGAGCATTAGTAGATACCATAGTATCCAAAGATATTAATATCGATCAATTCCAAACCATGGTGGGACACCTCACAACCCCTCATTGCTTATCATTCACTGAAGAAGATGGCATGTCCTTGTAACACCCTCACAATGCTCCTTTGCATATTGAAGTCATCATTCACAAAACGCGAGTTAAGCATGTTCTAATAGATGGTGGAGCTAGCCTAAATATTTGCTCATTGAGTCTTGTTCATGCCTTAGGATATTCAAAAGATGTAGTTGATGTCTGGAAAAGAATCACCATAAAAGCCTATGATGAAGAAGAACGTTCCTCCAAGGAAATTGTGATACTACCCATTAGAGTGGGACCACTACAAAAAGATACAGCATGCCAAGTTCTAGACTTGGATTTATCATATAATGTACTCTTGGGAAGACCATGGATACATGACGTACAAGTTGTCCCATAAACATACCACCAGTGTGTAAAATTTCCATGCAATGGACAAGAAAATACAATCTCGGCAAATGTGAATCCAATCCAATATTGCAGCAATCTAAAAATGACCCAAGAAGTCATTGTTCCACATAACAGGGAGGCATCATCTTCGAGCACACAATCCAAGGAATGGTCATTTGCATCAATTCTATCAAGCATGGAGAAACAAATGCAGCTAAGAGATCGAGGGAATGGAGAATATTCAATATCACAATTACCACTTTCTCCTAAATCCTTGGGAAAACCATCAAAATCTAAACAACAATGAATTGTGAAATATCTTCCAATATTTGATGGAGAATCCATTAGTGCTGGAACTTTATCAGAGGAGACAGAAGACAAAGATGTGCTATAGTGGCTATACAAAGATGAAGAAGTACAAAAGGTCAACAATGTTAGAATACCTATAGAAAAATGTGGAAAAGGATTCAACATTCTTTGATGGATGCGATACACTAGGACAGACCCTATAGGAAAAAGAAAAGAAGGTATCTCAGAACCTATTCAACCTCATACTCAGCAGACTAATGACAAAACAGGCTTAGGGTATGGACAAGTCACTCTACCAGAAGAAACATCTTTTCATCAACAACAAGAGGAATATTAAAATAGACAAGAACAACTGGCAATTGAAAGGGAAGAAAAATCAGCTAAGCAACAAGCACAGATCAACCAAAAATGGAAAAAGCAGCAAGCTTCAAATCAACAAGAGAAACAAACTAAAAACATCTCTCAAGCAGCATTAAATCTCAATCAAAACAAGAAAGAAGCTGATATAAGTCCAGGAGAACTCATAGAAAAGTTGACAAAACTCAATCTCAGTCCTAAAGAAGTTGAATATGAAAGAAGGAAAAGTATAGCCAAAAAAGCAGAAGAAATGCTATATGATCAAATCTATAGATTGCAGGCTGCAAGTGATATAGATTCTAATGAATGGGAATGGGATTCCTATCACTCTGAAGAATCAACTGAAGAAAAATGCTTTGAAGAAGATGTAGAAGTTGATGTAGTTCACATGTATGCAGGACAAACGTCAGGAACTAGTTCACTTGAATTAGAATCACATTCGACTAACTTGGACTTAACCAAGGACAATCAGGAACTTCTTACGCAAGATCATTGTAATGAGAGTACCATCTTAGCCATCAACATACATATTGAAAACTTTGATATGTCCATCATGACTCTTGAAACCCTCGAAACATCCCAACCTGAAGACCCTGTACCTCTAATCCATCCTAAGCTTATTGATTGGGAAAATGAAGGACATACTGCTATTGATACTTTTCCAAATGACCATGCCTTATCTATATATCTTAACGCAATCAAACCTGTGACAACTCTCACCAGGAATTTCAGCAACTCATCTTCCAGTTAAGTAGGTGCCAAATCTCCTAGTCGCAAAAGTGAAAATAAAGAAAAGAATATCAGGTCTAATACTGAAAACCATTTATTGGCACCATTAGACCAAGAAAAGGTAAAAACAAAGGACGAATCTAATGGTGAAAACCTCCTTGAGGCGTTGGAAGATGGGAGATTTGACACTTTACCTAAACACTATCAAGAAAGATCATCCATTTTGATTGAACCAACAGAGGCAGTTAACATTGGCACAACAGAGCAACCAAAGATTCTTCATCCAGCAACATCTTTATCAGAAGAAGAAATGAAACAATATATGGAATTCTTCAAGCAGCGGCAAATCAATTTTGCCTAGTCATATGTAGACATGCTAGGGTTAGATCCAGAGCTTATTATGCATCATTTGAATGTTAGTCCAGGAGCTAAACCATTCAAACAAAAATTAAGAAAAATACATCCGCATATCGTTCTCCTAGTCAAAGCCAAACTAAAGTAATTACTGGATGTAGGATTTGTCAGACCAGTAGCTTATCGTCAATGGGTATCCAACATTGTTCCTATTTCAAAACCAGATAAAAGCATCAAAATATGCACAGACTTCAGAGATCTTAATAATACATGTCCAGAGGATGACTTTCCTTTGCCTAACATCGACATCATTGTAGATTTAACTGCTAGACACTCCATGTTTTCTTTAATGCATGGTTTCTCCAGATACAATCAGATCAAAATAGCACTCGAAGATCAAGAAAAGACAGCTTTCACATGCCCATGGGGTACTTTTTGTTGGAACGTCATGCCTTTTGGATTAAAGAACATAGGTGCTACATATCAAAGAGTTATGACAACTATATTCCATGACATGATGCATACATTCATGGAAGACTATGTGGATGACATATTAGCTAAATCCTACAACAGAGAACATATAGAGATACTAGAAAAGATCTTTGACGGGTTAGAACAATACAAGCTAAGGCTAAACCCTAAGAAATGTGCCTTTAGTGTAACTTTAGGAAAGCTATTGGGATACATTGTTTCAGCAAGAGGCATCGAAGTAGATCCAGCTAAGGTAAAAGCAATCATGAAAATGGCATCTCCCAAGAATATCAGTCAACTGAGATCACTACAAGGAAGACTCCAATCAATCAGAAGATTTGTGGCTCAACTAGCAGATAAATGTCAACCATTTACACATCTATTGCACAAACATGTTAATTTCAAATGGGACCATCAATGTGAAGAAGAATTCAACAAGATCAAGGCATATCTCATGCAACCACCTGTTCCAATGTCACCAATTCCAGGAAAGCCATTATTACTCTATGTATCAACTACCGAAGCATCATTGGGAGTTTTTCTCGCACAATAGGATAAGGAAGGAAAAGAATGAGCCATCTACTATATCGGCAGAATACTAGTGGGATATGAGATCAACTATTTATCAATAGAAAAAGCATGCTTGGCAGTAGTTTTTGCTTCTCAAAAACTACGACACTATCTACTATCTCACTCCATCAAGTTAATTGCTAAAATTGATCCTCTAAAATATTTGCTCAGCAAAGCCACATTGAAAGGAGGACTAGCAAAATGGATCATGATTCTAAGAGAGTTTGATATCGAATATGTTGACAAAAAAGCTATCAAGGGACAAATCATCGCAGATCAACTAGAAGAGTCACCACTTCAAGACGATCATCCTTTATAGATTGAATTTCTTGATGCTGATATCTTAACAGTTACAACAAAAGCATGGCAACTATACTTTGATGGTTCATATACACAACATGGATTAGGAGTAGGAATTTTATTCATCACACCACAAGGTCATACCATCCCAAAAGCATACAAATTAAGCTTTCCGTGCACAAACAATATAGAAGAGTATGAAGCATTGGTAACAGGTATCAAAATGGCTATAGAATAGAATATAACACAACTTCAAGTCTTTGGAGACTCTCAGCTCGTCATTAATCAAATCAATGATGACTATCAAACAAAAGATGACAAACTCATGCCTTACAAAAAGATGGTGGATGATTTCAAGAAGTACTTTGTAGAAATAACTTTTGAACAAATTCCAAGAAATTATAATAAAGCACCAGACGCCATGGCTACACTTCCTTCTCTATTGTAGACACAAGAAAATCAACAGCGTTATGAATTCCTAGTTGAAGAGTTGTTTCACGCTGCCTTTAATTGTCCTGATTCTCAAACCATTTGTCAACTTATTCTACATAATTCCTCTCGCTATGGCCAAACTTACACATACCTGAAAGATAACATCTTACCTCCCGACTTATCAAAGAATCAAAAGAGAAACTTAATTCGCCAATCCTCTCATTTTACTCTCATTGCAGATACCCTGTTTAAACGAGGTCTAGATGGTACTCTTTTAAGATGTCTTGAACAAGAAGAATATGAGAAGACCTTATGTGAAGTCCATAACGACATTTGTGGTACTCATTCAAGTGGTCTTACCCTTTCAAAAAAACTCATACGCTTGGGCTATTATTGGCCGACCATGGAATGAGATTCTTTTCAGATAGCTAGAACATGCAAACAATGTCAAATCCATGGGAACTTGATTCATGCACTAGCACAAGAACTTCATGCTTTAGCAATATCTTGGCCTTTTTGTCAATGGGGACTTGACCTGGTAGGAAAGATAAATCCTTCTTCATCTAATGGTCACAAATTCATCTTGGTAGCTATAGAATATTTCACAAAATGGATTGAAGTTGTACCTCTCATAAATATCTCAAGAAAACAAATTGCTGCATTTATCTTGAACTATGTCATCTGTCGCTATGGAATAGCAATGACCATTATCACTAATAATGGGTGACCATTCAAGAATCAAGGTGTACAAGAACTATGTGAGAAGTTCAAAATCCAGCACAGATTGTCCACACCATATTATCCATAGGGAAATGGGCAAGCAGAAACATCCAACAAAACTATTCTGAAAATCCTGAAAAAGATAGTGAACGATGCCGGCAAAGATTGACACATTCAACTGAATCCTACTTTATGGGCTTACCGCACTAGTATCTGCACACCGAAAGGTGCCACACTTTTTCTCTTGTATATGGATCAGAAGCCATATTTCCAATCGAAGTAGAGATACCCTATCTACGTGTCACTAAAAGGTCTCATCCCAGATGAAGAACAACGAGTATCTAGACTACAAGAGTTAGAACTGATCCATGAACAAAGACAAAATATCTTTGACCATCTAAAGGTATATCAGCAAAGAATGTGCCAGAGCTATAATCATAAGGTTAAACCACAAATATTTCAAGTGGGAGAACTAGTGCTAAAGGAAAATCCATGTAAGCAAGCAGAACGAGAAAAGAAAGGAAAGTTTGAACCAGACTAGTTAGGTCCATTTGTGGTCATAGCAGTATTTGGATTAGGAGCATATCAGCTGTCAACACAGGATGGCGATCAACTTGAAGAACCTATCAATAGCATGCATCTGAAAAAAAAATTTTAAAAAGTGAAAAATCAGGAAAAAAAAAATTTAAAGTGAAAAATCAGAAAAAAAAAAAAAAAAATCAAAAAAGGTGAAAAATCAAAAAAAATCAAAAAAAAAATTTTTAAAGTGAAAAATAAAAAAAAATCAAAAACAGTGAAAAAGTAGAAAAAATCCAAAAAAAATCAAATATTAGAAAAAGTGCAATAAAAACAGATGGTGAAAACCTGGCAAACAGGCGCTATCTGTCCGCTAGCTCTTCCATCTATTAGTTCATGCATTTTTTCGCTTGCACCCATTCATCCTCCATCAGCGTTGATCATAATAAAGCTTTTGTACATGCGCAGGCATCCCAGGTGGCTTCTTGCCATGGTTTGGATCATTGAGTATATCATAACGACTTTGTTTCTAGGCTTGGGGAAAAATCCTACACTTAGTTGGGGGCAAATTCTTGATCATTTTGAGCTTAAGCAAACAGGTAGGACAATAGTTAGACAACTCTTATCAAGCGAAAACTGAGACACATCCAACATTGAACACGAGATCAAACTATCAATTATCAAGCTATCATAAAGTCAATCTAAGCACATCACACACTTTTCAGTGGATAATATCTTTTTGGATAATGATTGTAACATGATTGCTTAACTTTTTGCTTTTCACTATCATGATTTCTGAGTGACTCCGGGATGTCATTGACTAGAGGAACAAGGAAGAAACATGATATTTTTCTTTTGTGTTGTCTGAAAATTAATCATTAATATGTGCAAATTTGTCTTAGGACATGATCATCGGAGTATCATTGAAGACATTTCCGATTTGCATATTGAAATGATTAATACTGTTTTTTTTATGCAAGCAACACTCAGGTCATCTTGGTTCAATTATACCTCGATGCTTGTGCTAACTTGCTATATCAAAAATCTAGGAAAGTAGTGCTCAGGTCATCATGGTTTAATTATACCATCGATGTTTGCACTCACTTCCCACATTTCAAAAGCTCAATGATGACAAAACGCAAAAATCTAGTGACTGCTTCTGTCGTAGCTCTGCATTTCATTGCATTTTAGCTTGCATTTCACTCTTGCATGGGATCTCGCAAGCTCCTTTTATCCAAGGTTAAATCTATCACAGGAATCATCAAAGTACCATCACAAGTGTATACACAATCAGAATGATGACTCATATCTCTTCAGATATTGTCGACCTAGCCCAAATCTCACGCTATCTTTCTCAACAGAATCAACAATCAGCATATCCAAAAATTTCTACAACTTGATATCAACAAACTATCATTTCTTTATCTAATCAATCTTATCAAATCAAATCAATCAATCAAACCTAATCGATTTTGATCATGTCTTATACATGATGAATCCTTCCTAAAACAAGATGATCTGATTCTGATTCGTGTCTTATACAGGATGTATCCTTCCTGAAACCAGACGTTCTGATCATGTCTTATACAGGATGAATCCTTCCTGAAACCAGACGCTTTGATCATCGTTGTCTTATACAGGATGAATCCTTCCTGAAACCAGACTGAATCTAATCAATCAAGATTTTTCAATCTTACCAATCTAATCAATCAAGCTAATCAAAGAACTCGCACTTTCATCAAACCACAATTGCAGAAATCAAATCAAATCTATCGACATATCAATTTTGCAAAGATCCAAAACACTCCAAAGATCAATTATCTCAATTGATCTCTCGAGGGGGCATCATCATACCACAATCTATCAATCAAGAGTTGGGCATCCTATCAAATCAATATCATCAAAATTAGATTATTCTTTGAATCAACGCGTCATCACACCTCACTTCAAAGAGGGGCAAAATGTATACACCTAAAAATGGTATGAAGATAATTAATTAAATAAGCAATTATTTAATTAATCTCCCTCCCCAATTTAATTGAATTCACTAAGCAATTTGATTAAATTTCCCCTTTCATCTACTTATTAATAAATCTAAGGATTTATCTAATAGGTTCACTTTCATTTCACCCCTTTAATTAATTAATCCAAATTAATTAATTACCCCCATCAAATTCATTTCTTCTAAATCCACTAATTAATTAAAACAAATCAAATTCATGCGTTGTTGAGATTAATTATCCTTTTCCTATTATTTAAATTTTTAAATTCAAATTCTCCTAACTTCTACCACTCCTAAACCTAACCCATTCTACCTACCCCCATGTCCCCTTTCATCCAACCTCTTCTAGAACCTTTGTGACACTTGTCACTAAGTGTTCCCTTTCATTCAATCTCTTCTAGAAGCCTCTTGACACTTGTCACCATAGAGATGACAGATGTTCCCTTTAATCCAACCCCTTTGCCAGCTTCCTCCAATTTAACCATTGATATCTTCAAATCAATCTTGACCGTTGATTCTTGCCACCTCACCCCTAGCCTTGGGAAATCCTATAAATAGACCTCATTTTGGAGCACAAAGGGTCCCAATTTGATCCATCTCATTTTGCATTCAATCATTCTTAGCATTGTTATCATGCTCAATTTTAGCTTAATTGCATCTTAATCTTAGTTTATTTTCTTGATCAATCATGAAATCATATAGCTTAATCATGCTATCATTTCTAGATCATGCATCTTCATCATCTTCATCATTTAAATCCTCCATTTAAGTGTAGTCAAGTTGTAGCGTCGTAAATTGTACGCACTTGTTGGGGTTGTACAATTTCACACCTAGTTTAGCACCTGCCTTGGCGCATTTTGCATTTTGCATTGCATTTCCCCTTAGCGCTTCATTAATTAAATTAATTAGGTCTAAGGTCCTATTTTATCATCTCCCACATCATAAAGTTGGGCCCTTTCATTAAAGTGTGCCCTTTTCATTTTATTCCTCCTATACATCATTTAATCAAAAACCCTAATTAGGTCCTATTTTGAACTTGGGGGCTTGGTTTTGGGGGTCAAAACATCTCGAAATCACCTTTAACTTTGGGATTCTCTCTAAAATCGTCATATCTGACGGCCCTAAAAATTTGGTGAAAAGTTGTCGGGACCATGGCGCCCAGAGTGCACATGGTCCCGGACATTTTTCTCGAAATTTTAGGAGCACAATCCAATCATAAAATAAAGCTTAACCCCAAGAAATTGGTGGGATATTCAATCTCTAGGTCGGCCAAAAGTTGAAATTAAGACCTAGGGTTTCATATATAAGAGCTCTCTTTCTTCATTTGAAGGGATCCAAATTTTGGGCTTTCGAGGACCTTCTATGCAGCAAAAGAGCAGATCTTTGAAGACTTCAATAACATTCAACATCCATCCATAAAGCATTCATCAATTTCATTCATTTAGGGCTTGGGAGACATTGAAGAACAATAGGAGATTACCGACTGAAGATTGGCTTGTACTCCTCCCTTAAGGGTTGGGTATGATTTCATGTTGTTTTCATGTCTTTGCATAAGCTTCAATATATCCTTTATTCATGCTTTAGATCACTTTGCATCTTGATTTAGAGCATTTACATTATCATTTACAAGCAATTAGGGTTTACTTTCTAGGTTGCTCTAGTTTGCTTTCTTGCATTTAAGGACCTTGCACACACACTAGGTCTGCACACACAATACATTTTACAATACAACTTGGCTATTCGTGGAGGTGGAAATCACCGAAGCGGGGGTTTGACTAAGGCAAAACCCTATATAGCCGCCCACCACACCTTTTCAGATATAAGTGCAGGTTTCAAAATTCGGACGACGCCGCAAGTTACAGATCCGGAAGAAGCAGACGGAGACCGAACTTCACACCAAGTTTCAGAGCAGAAGACCAGGACAGGGACGTGGGGTGCCCTGGTCCTACCAGGACAGGGGTGCTGGGTGCCCTGGTCCCTGGGACAGGGGCGCTGGGCGCCCTGGTCCTCCTGACAGACAGCATTTTCAGCATTTTTGACAGCTTTTGACAGAGTGCAAAACAACAGTTTTTGGAGCAGTTTCAGGGGCAGAATCAGGACAGTGGTGCCCGCGCCCCCGTCCCGAACATTTCCATCCAGATTTTGACTCCGGGTATGCATTTGCATTCTTGTCTTGTCCTTGTGTTTACAGCTTTCCATTATTTAAGTTCAATTCTGCAAATCTTGTTATTAGTTCATACTTGCACTTTGGGGTTTGGGATTGAACTTGCATCATTTTATCTTTCAATTACAACAAAGGAATAGAAATCCTAATAGGTAGCCCGTGGCTCTCTCTTCCACAAAAAGAAGTAGCCAATTGTGTGATACCTCTAGGCTCTTTCGTATTCCACAAATGTGTGATTGAAAGTGAGATTAGGGCATGTTTGCTTAGTGTCACTTTTTCCCCCACACATTTTGGTGAACCCGACGTGAATCTATCATTGCTTCCTCTTGCATTACATTTGTTAGATCTAGATCTAGATTTAGTGTGTTTTCATTTCATTTTCATTAAAAAGAAAAAAAAAGAAAAAAAAAGTGTGTTTCTTTGCATTGTGTGTTTAAAATTTTATGCAATTTCAAAATGTCAGATTTTTATTTGCAAGATGTTCATATTTGTGATGATTATGAGTTAGATGAAGCTTTAGATGAATTTTTGAAACCTAAATATACCAAACCTTCATTTTACCAAAAACTCATAAACATTGTTACTATGCCATTTCGTTGTGATGAGAAAGATAAGTCGAATGATTCCTCTCAAGGGTACATTCCTATCAGCTCTTCCACTAAATCTAGTAACATGGTTGTTTTCAATGATCCCCTCTATGAAGAGATATCTCCTTTTGAATCAAAAGATAAACCTTTTAATAGATATGATCATGCTTTTTTGAATGATGCCCTTGATGCCTTTGTGTCCCCTAAAAAACACTCCCTTCATGAGGATCCTTTTGTGCAAGAAGATGACATTATCCCTACATTTCCTAGTGATGGCCTTTCCTTTTCCAACAGAATTCCCACTAGAGATGATGAATTAATGATAAATGCTTACCCTTCTCCTAAAGTTGGTCTTACCCATAAGCACCCCTTAGAGAAAGAAGATGAAATAATAAGTAATTTCCTTAATTCTCTCTCCCCTAAAGATCATATTGAACATATTTTGAGGAAAGAGGATGAGTTTAACACATCTATTGATGCTCTCCCTCCTAAGGATGAGGAATTAATAAACAATGTTATCTCCTCTCCCGAAATTGACAATACTTCAAACATTCCTTTCAACAACCTCACTATTTGGGATGAACCATTAGAAGAAGGTATAGAATATTCTCTACCCCTAGCCAAAGGGGATGAAATCAAGATTGGAAACTCCCTTGATAGTTTCTCCCCTTCCTTGAATCTCAATCATTCTCCATCTAAAAATAAAGCATCTCCCTCCCCTCAACTTGGTTCTACTCATAAGGAAACCCTAGTTCAAAGCAAGATGGTTAACATCTCTTTCAAAGATCTCCCTCTCAAAAGTGAGACTTTAGAGAGTAATGTTGATCCTTCTCCTAGAGAGTTTATTCCCCATGTAGATCCTTTGATAGAGGATGATATGACCTTTCCTAGTATTACCCTTCCTACTAGAACATCAATGCCTATCCCTTGTCTCTCTCCTAAAATTGATCTAATCTGTGATAAGATTTTAGTGCAAGAGAAGACTATCAATAATTCTTCCAACACTTTTGTTCATTCCTCTAAGCCATCCTCAATCAATTTGATACATGTGAATGAGACACCTAACAAACCTCTCTTCACTGTCCAAGGTGCTTGTCCTTCTCAAAATTCTCAACCTTTAAATAAGCCTATCTTAGTGGTTCAAGGTGGTTATGCTAATGATTCTTTTTGCACTCCTAAGAAACCGGTTATTACTGTGCAAGGAGGTTATTCCTCTAAGAACCCTTATGAGTATGCTAAGCAACTGACTAGAGAGAGTTATCATGCGGTTGCCCATACCTATAACACAAGAAACAATACGCAACCTAATCCTCCTCCAGTTATCCCCGCTTCGCTTCCTCCTTCCCAACCTATTCTTCCTCAAGCTCCTCGTATTTCACAAATGCTTAGTAAGGACTATGATCTCATAGAACAACTTAAAGCTACCCCTGCTAAGATATCCCTTTGGGATTTGATCCAAACTTCTTCCGCTCATCATGGAATGTTACAAGATGCCTTGAAAGATTTGAATGTTCCTACACCTAATACATCTAGTAATATAGTGTCTTTGGTGAACTCTATGATGAATCCTAAAGCTCAAATTGTGTTTACTCAAGATAAGTTGCCTACTAGTGAAATTCAACATCAATATGATCCCTTGATGATTGTGGTTATCATAAATGACACTGCTATAAGACGAACACTGGTAGATAATGGTTCTGGCCTTAATGTGTGTAG
Source organism: Cryptomeria japonica (assembly GCF_030272615.1). Classification (NCBI taxonomy): domain Eukaryota; kingdom Viridiplantae; phylum Streptophyta; class Pinopsida; order Cupressales; family Cupressaceae; genus Cryptomeria; species Cryptomeria japonica. The sequence goes on from NC_081409.1 coordinate 202,228,784, forward strand.
CATTAATCTATTGCATAAGATGAATGTGGATACATCCCTTATTGAGCCTGACTCTCATCCCATTTGAGGCTTTGATAATGTGGCTAAGTCTTCATTAGGTATTATCACCTTACCCATCACAGTGGGACCTGTTACTTTGCCTACTCCTATTCATGTTATGTCGGGAAATCTAACATACAACTTGTTATTAGGGAGACCTTGGATTCACGGTATGCAAGCTGTCCCCTCTACATTGCATAGACAAGTTAAATTCATTTATAACAATAAGACATATACCTTGATAGGTGATACTAATTTTCAAGCTTGTTTGCAAACATCTACTTCCAAAGGGAGTTCTTCTAAATCTTCCTCTTCTAGTGATGACTCTTTACCTATGGACAAATCATCATCCTCTGATAATCAAAATTCTTTGGATGAAGATTCTTCTCAACTTGAATCTACACATGAAGAGGCTTTTGATCCTGAGAAGGTTCTCATAGAAGACGATTGGGGATCTCTTGATTTCACTCCCACCTTCGTAGGTGAGTATAGGGTTCCTCCTAGAGAGCTTAAAGTTAAAAAGAAGGAAGAAACTAGAGATCAATCAGTCTTACCTGAACCTATGAGTAATAATTTTGTGGCCGCTTCTCAAACTTCTTCTCCTCACACTTCTAATTCTGAAGAGTTTGATCCTTTGTCTTATGAAAAACCACCTTCTCTTCCTGAAATGGCTGATCATTATGGTCATGGTTTTCGCATTTTTGCTAAGCATGGGTATCATGGAAATGGTTGTGGCGCTCATGAACAAGGGATAAAAGTTCCTCTAGAGACTAATTTTCACAATTATGCCTTTGGACTTGGCTATAATCCCTGCAAACGTACCAAAGCATCTAAAAGACCATCTCTCAGTGTGAATGCTATATTTAGTAGTGATGATGATCTCACTTCAACAAAATCATCTTCTACTTCTGTCAACTCTCATGCCCCTCATAAGGAAATCTTGGCGATGAACAAATCTCTTTATGACTCCCCTCAAACTTCTAAATCCACTTATGAATCTTTATCTCCTATTCATCATAAAGTCCTTTTCTCCAGGGATAAGGCTCTAATAAATTACACTCATCCCTCTTCTAAGATTTCTTGTGACTTTTCTTCTTCAATTTTTATCATTTTATACATGTTTTTGATCTCACTTATAGTTGAGCATTTAACATGTCATATTCAAATACCTCATTTAGTCTATCATGTCTTTAAATAACATTAATGGCTATTATGTGCTCATCATTATGTGACATTGGTAGCTCATTTACTGGGGGCTCATTGTCATTCATGATGGTAGAATTTCAAGTGCAATCATAGTTTCTTTTTTTTTTTTTTTTTTTTTTTTGAAGCAACATAATAGCCTAATTTTCTTGTTCCTATGGGGACAAGAGTGATTTCATACATCTCTTCTTTTTCTTATGTCTAAATCTCTCCCTAGAAGATTGTGTAAGTCCTTCTCATTGTCCTTATCCTTGGGAGGCAATGATCTTTCCTTATTTTTATCTAAGGATCCACTTTTTCTTATTTCGTGGATGGTGTGAACTTTATTACTTGATGTTATTCCTTGTATGCATTTGTTGTTGTTTGTTCAAGGATTCTCTCTTACAAGAGGTGTAAGTCCTTGACTACAACCTCTTTTGCACTTGGTAAAATACATCCATAATGAATTCACTCTCCCAATTGGGTTAAAAAGAGCGTCATCCTTCATTAAGAATCACTTTCACCTCGCAAAAGAAGGAAGTATTGCATTCTTATTCTCTTCTTTGTCTTATTCTAGAAGATGTTATATTTGTCTAAGACAATTCCTCTTGGGGATAGGTGTCTTTTGTACAAAGATCCCTTTTCCTCTAAGGATCTCCTTTACACATACTACAAGATATCCCTTTTCAACTATCTTATCCTTGCTTAAAGAGTGCAAAACTCTCTTGCTTGGATCTATGACATTGTTGCATTTTTGGGGTATCTTCTTGTGTGATGAAGGTAGGTATCCTTGTTCTACTTTTCTTATGACATAAAACTTACACTTTTTGAGCAATGGGTCATTCTCGGAACTAGAGCACAGACTCTTAGAGCAAGATGTCACGCTTTTGTACTATGTATATACAGGTTGTAGCATACTCAGGCATAGACTCCTATGAGGTGCTTCTAACCTCCCTTACACACACATGCATGAGGTTGAGTGGAACTAGCGGCATAAGGCTAGACTTTCTCACTCTCCTCCCTTACATGGATCACCTAGATAGACTCTAGGGGCTAGTTTTCCATGTCCTTTTTCACATGGATCACCTAGACAAGATCTAGGGGCAAGAAGTCCGTGTTTTTCTCTCTCACTATTCTTCTCATGGATCACCAATGTGTGTATTCATGCTTTTTTCCTTTCTTTTCTTCTCTTTGCATTTTGTTTCCATTTACATCCTTCATCTTGTGTTAGAGAACTCTCAAATCCTCACACTCTTTGTTGTGTTGGAATTGAGATTTAGTCCTCTTTCTTACCAAATGATTCTCCATTAGTTTTTGATCTCATATCAAATCTTCTTGTGAGCATTTGTCATCAATATTCTTTAACAATTCGAAGTGGTAAACATGATACCCTGTTTCAACTCACTAAAATTAGCAAGCCGAAACAGGGGGGGGCATATAGCTACCCTCGAATTTTCATCACCTTCCTTAGTAAGCATTAGGTGATTTTGTGATCTACCATGTGTTTTGTAGGGTGCGGTTCCTAACTGTGTACTGCAGATACCGCTGGGGGCTTCGTTCGACAGACTTATGGATATATCCTTTTTCAAATAATGTTTACTTTTCTGTACTTTAGCTTGCATATGCACGTAGTGTTCATATGACCGCTAAAGTGGGGGCTAAATGTAGCATCGTAAATTGTACGCACTTGCTAGGGTTGTACAATTTCACACCTAGTTTAGCACCCGCCTTGGCGCATTTTGCATTTTGCATTGCATTTCCCCTTAGCGCTTAATTAATTAAATTAATTAGGTCTAAGGTCCTATTTTATCATCTCCCACATCATAAAGTTGGGCCCTTTCATTAAAGTGTGCCCTTTTCATTTTATTCCTCCTATACATCATTTAATCAAAAACCCTAATTAGGTCCTATTTTGAACTTGGGGGCTTGGTTTTGGGGGTCAAAACATCTCGAAATGTGTACCCTAGGGATAGCTAAAGGTGGTCTTGTCCTGATCTTCTGGAGCTATTATGATCTGAATATAACCACTAAACCCATCCAAAAATGAAAAGTATTGCTTACCTGCTAGAGAATCTAACATTTGATCTATGAATGGAAGTGGGAAGTGATCCTTTTTGGTAGCAGTGTTGAGCTCCCTATAGTCCACACAAACTCTCCATTTCCCTCCTTTCCTTGGAACTATAACCAGAGGAGAAACCCATTAACTCTCTGAAATAGGGTAAATGAATCCTACATTAAGCAACTTTTGTAGTTCCTCTTTAACTATTTCCCTTAAAGCAGGATTAATCCTTCAATGAGGTTGTCTAATTGGTTTACAATCCTCTTTGATATAAATCCTATAGGTACACAATGTAGGATTTAATCCCTTCATGTCATGATAATCCCATGCAAAAGCTTGTTGTTGGGCTTTGAGTAATTTTGTTAATGGAAATCCTTGATCTGCTGCTAATTGACTATTGATATTTATATTTCTTCCTACAACAACCTCTATTTGAGTTACTGACTCAACATTAGATAATTCAGACAGACAAGAGGTTTGAATCTCCTGTGGTAGCAATGTGTGAAACATATATGTGGCTGTAGGAGAATCTAAAGAGCCTACAGACAGAAGAAGAGTATGCAAAGGACTTATTAGTATACCCAATGACTGTTTAGCTGCTCCATAATGATTTCTTATGATGTTAGAGAGTACTGTATCATCCTCCTGAAGTGCTATGAATGATTCCCTTGCAAACATCATTAGTTGTTGAACATAATTAATTTCCTTTGCTTCTTCTCCTATGTCTGGCCATACTACTCACTCTTGATCAAGTTGTGGTTGTGCTGGAGAATAGAGTGCAAGTGTTTTAGTAGTAATACCATATGAAATTGTCATATCCCTTGATCTGCAGCCTATATATGCATCAACTGTTGCAATCCAAGGTCTTCCCAAAATAATTGGATATCCTCCTAATGTTTCCCTAGGAGAGAGGATTATAAAATCAGCCGATATTCCCAAGAATCTAATGTGACAACAATATCTTCAACCATCCCTTCAAGTTGAACTGTACAGCTATCAACAAGCTGTAGGACCATTGGAGTTGATCTAAGACTAGTAATGTTGACTTGTTGCATGACATCCTTAGTTAACACATTTATGGTTGCTCCTAAGTCTATCAAGGCATTTTTAATTTGAGTTCCATTAATAACTACCTTCACAATAGGGCTACCTGGGTCAGAATATTTAGGGACAACAATTTTTCCTAACATAATATCAACCAATTGTCCTACTACATGCACTATTTTTGGGTCTTTTTTCTTTCTCCCAGGTTTCTTCAAACATGCCTCTTTAATATCTTTTTCACATATGGTAATGTCTTTAATAGATTGAAACAGTGGAATCTTGACACATATATATTTTAGCTGATCAATAAGATCAAAAGCTATATCATCTTGCTGCCTAGACACTTCTACCTGCAATCTTTGAGGAAACGGGGGAGTTCTTACATGTGTATCTAAAGTTTCAGACTACTGAACCTACTCAGGGTTTTTGAGTTTATCAGGTATGGTTTCCTGAGAAGTCTCCTTTGATGGTAACTCTATTATGACTGGAGGAGATGGAGTAGGCAATGTTGTCCGTGACCGCAAATGAATATCACTTATATTGAGAGAGTATGCAAGATAGTTATTAGGATCAGTTGAAAAAACTTGTTGTTGTCATTGGGTTTTGTAATTTGGATTTGGCATAAGTTGATTTGGCAGTTGGGTTGGCTTGAATGGAGTGGCATTAGGAGTTGGTGGCATTAAAGTCAGTTGTTGGGACGGTTGTTGTGGCTACAGGAAACCTGATGACTGGTTTGCCCATTGTTGTCCTCCCCTCCATTGTGGTGATTGTTGTCAGTTACCTTAAGGAGGAGACCAATTCCCTTGTGGTTGTTGCCATTGAGATGAAGGACTCTGATAATTAGGCCAAGGGTTTTGAGAGTTATTCCAAGACTGAGGAGTATAATTTCCAAAATTTTGGGAATATGGAGGTTGCTACTGATTGTTTTGTGTATTGAAGTTCATATAAGGATTAGAAAATGACAATGGATCTTGTGGTATACCTTGTCTTGGAGGCCAAGGTCTTCATTGTGCAACATAAAAGATTTGTTCATCATCTCCATAGATAGGCTTGAAATCTGGGGAACTCTATTGGCTATCAATTTTAGCTAACAGTTTGCATCTACAGTCCTTCTTTTATCGACAGTGAGGACAAAATTCAACAAGCATAGACTTTGCTTCCTCATGCTTCTTCTTTGTCTAAAGTGTATCCAATTGGGTAGCCATATTATTAATTATATCCTCTTTAAAGTCCTTCAACAGATGAGTTATTTCCATTCTTGAAATAGTTGAAGATGACTTTGCAATTGAAGAACCAGGCCTATAGTGTCTTCCCCTTTTGGTTGCAGCTTTGGAGTACTTTTGACAGATTTGTCTGATGTCATCCCATTGAACTTGAGTAATATCTCCTCCTCCCATTAGATCTAAGGAGTCAACACAATCCTCACTGATTCCCCTTAGAAAGATCAACTTCATAGAATCTTCACTTAGAGTACTATGTTTAGATTTCTTGACACTAAATAAAAACCTCTCCAAATGGTCTTTCAGTCTTTCATCTTCTTTTTGTGTCATCTTGAAGATATCATCACCATGTTAGTCCATTCCCTTGCAATAGTCTTTATACTTATCCAAGAAGTTTGTCTTCATCTCCTCCCAGGTAGTGATTACATCTCTTCCTAAACTCATAAACCATCTCAAGGCAGCTTCTTTCAAAGTAGCAGGGAATAACTTGAGTTTATCTCTTCTCCTCCTATGCATATAGATTAATGAAGAAAATTCAAAAAGCTAACTAAGAAAACTTAGAAACTAATGGTTACAATAGGTTCTTAGCTTGTCACCATCCCTGGCAACGACGCCAAAAATGTTGGTCCTCACAACTAGAATGGTAACTAGGTAATAAAACACAATTTAGAGATTGAATATCCTTGAATAGCTACCTTTCCTATGGCAAAGGCTCATTTACTTATCAACCAAGGACATAAAATTAAAATGGGCCAGCATTGTATGTGCACCAAGTTCATATCGCAACCATTCTATATTACTCTAGGAAAGGAAATTCTTTTAAAGTAAACAAGCAGAATCTCAATGAACTAATGCTTAATCTCACAAATGGAAATTACTTTAAACAACTATTGTTAAATGATAAAGTTATGGCAAGAAAAAGGAACTACTCTATTGTTGTGGTTGCAGGAATAGACACATGAACTGTTTCCAATGGCTATAGGAATAGACAATTGCAAAAATAACTATTTCATAAGTATGAAAACTAACTAGAAAATACAAAGGATTTCTCACCAAGTGGGCCCCCTTGAGTGAGTATCTCCAGAACTTCAGATTATAATTGTTTAAGCATTCAAAATCACATTGATCTCTTTATTTTATCTTGACTATGAAAATACATAAAATACCAGAAGACTACGTATTACAAATATTATGGTCATTCTCTACTATCCCCGAGAGGAGAGAGATCCCTTTATTTGTAAGAAAACTTATAACAAACTCCTAACTGATCGACCACATTCCTACAGAATAGGTGAATAGGATTTATTAACAAGAGAAGAAGAAGAAGAAGTCAGCGCAAGAAAACAGAACAACATATATCCTGCAGCTGGGAAAATATAGCATGACTTGCTTCCTGGATCTAAGCTCCACTAAGAACAATTATAAATGTTTCATTAATCATTCTGTTGAAGAACTGGTCAAGTGGCTTCGATCATTATTGCATTTCTCTGACTGGGTCTGCATTGCGGTTATATACTTGGTGCTTCTTTAAACTGCCATTTAGTCTTTACTTCACCTTTGTCGACCCTACATCATGATATTAATGTGCACAACAAACATGTGTATATACTAATGCTAACATGATATAATGTAAACCATATTTAAAATTGATTTTAGATATTTCCATAGATAAATCATTTAAAACCATTATATGACATCCTTAAGTATAAGTCAAACCAGTTTCAAAAACACTTAAAAGGTATCAACTAGGAGAGTATTATAATTCAAATGTCATCTAATCACAAGACCTAGGTAGGAGTATTATATAAAAAATCTATCAAAATAGAGCCATTATTTAGGCTCATCAACAAGTTCCTCTAAACACTCTTGTATCTTGTCTTCTATCATCTTTTCCAAAATTTTCATTTTGGTAACTATCAGGTTCTCTTCTCTAGTAGAAATATTTGTCATCCTTCTTGTATGAACTACCATCTTTTCTTACTTCGTTGTCCTTGTTTTGATCTACAAAAGTTCATCTTCCTCTAGAATATCCTCTTCCTCCTTGAAATCTTCCACCTCTACCTCTCTGTCTTTGCTCATGTCTTTTGTTCAACTTCTCTTCTGCTTTCAAGGCATATTGGTAAGCTTCTTCAATGCTCTGTAACTTGATCAAACTGAGTTCATCTTTTATAGACATCTGCAATCCATTCAAATATCTCACAACTTGTTCTATCTCATCACCGGCATGTTTGTATCTAATATTAAACTTGTAGAATGCTTCGATATACTCCTTCACATTTGATTCTTTCTGCTTTAAGTTTTGTAACTTCCAGAACAGATTTACTTGGTAATCAACTGACATGAACTTTGATTTCAACTTAGCAACCATCTGTTCCCAACTTTTGATCTTCTCTTTACCTCTTCTTTGTCTATCAACTTGCAAATGTTCCCACCAAAGAGATGCATGACGTTTCAACCGAGTACAGGCATATTTCACCTTTCTTTCTTCTGGGTGTTCTCAAAATCAAATTACTTCTCCATCTCCAAGATCCAATCCATTAATTCATCCAAATCCAACTTTCCATCATACTCCAGTGGGGTAAAATTTGGTTTAGTGTTCGCCCTACTCAAAACCCTCAAGAACCTCTCTCCATTTGGATCGATTGTCGATGGGTTTGCTACTACTTCTGTCGATGCTTCTTCTTCTTCATCTTCACTTACATCTTCAATATGTTGGCCTCTTCTCTAGGATGTTTCAACAACTTCCAACCGGGCTGCAATTCCTCTCAACATTTCCAACACAGCAGGGTCTACATTCCCACATGCTACACCATTCCTATTTCCTCTATGTGCCATCTTTACACCAGTCCTCTACAGCTGCAGGTCGGATCCACAATCCACCACCCTACAACAAAATCTTCAATACAATGCACTCTCCAAAATGAAATCTCGTTCTGATACCACCTGGTGTAGTCATGGTTAGGAGGGACCTCAATGGGATCTATCTGGACCGTACAACAAGAGTAAACACAATGAAAGCAAGACAAGATGATGGAGACAATGCAAAAATGAATGAATTAGATCATGAAAACTGACTACAAATAACCGATAACATCCAGGTTACAAGATTCGACTCTCTGGCCTGCTACATACATGCTTAATTATAGAATCGATAGAAGAGAACACATGGAGTATATGTCGCACAACTTCAGAGTCAACATCTCTGTGGAAGAATGGGAGCATCCATTCATAGATCATATCTCAAATGACCAACTTGGGCAGGTTTTATTCACTCACAATTATTAGGTTTGAAAGAGCATCAAACGTTTAATTGGGGAAGAAATCTTGTTTCCCCAAGCAAGGAGGCTCATTTTTCCTTCACATTTGGTTTCATTCTTCCTCTTGAATGCTCTAGATATGTTACAGTCTCTTTCATTGTTGGAGATCATTGCCAGTAAAGTTGTTAAGGATTTTTTTCTGCCTAATAATAAACTCCTTCTTGCAGTCCAGAAGTATGACCTCTAGGAGGGTCAAGCACATGTTGGTGGCCTCTTCCCACGTCAATTTATCCTCAACCAGCTTGAGTTCCTTTCAATTTATGACAATATTAAAAACACTCTGGAGTTGTAGAATTTCACATACATTCAGAAGGCTTTGGACAGACACCACAGAGTTATTGTGCATGAGATGACAAGCATGATTAAGAAAAAGGTGAATGCACTTCTTATCTTACTTAGTGCTCCTCATGTGGATGCCTAGGTCCCTCCTCATCAACCTTCAACCTCTCAAGTCATTCAGTCTTCTCTGCCAGATCTCAATTCTCTGCTAGTGATGGTAACAACATAGGGAGATGTTGAATTTGCCTCCACTTCTCATGAGCCTGCTTCTTGTGTAAGCACCTTGCCCTTCGAGCAGCTAGATGAACATGAGATGGTTCCAAAAGCAATGTGGAATAAGCTCGTTCTATTCCCTTTTTTGGATCGCTACGGGTAAATCGATGGTCATTTTTCTACAACTTTTTAAATCTTTGTATGGATTTCAATGGCCAAATTTGGCAATGTAGTATTTATCGATCAATGTGTAGCAATATAAGGTAAGTAGGTTAGCATATCGATATTTGAGTTATGGTATAACACAACCGGTTACGATGGTGTTTCCTTCAATGGATCGGTATACACATCTGCTCACTGCTAATTTCAGTTTATTGATATTCACATTTGTTCACTGATAACAGGTGTTAGTCTCTTTGTTTAATTCAACTAGTATAACAAAATTGATAGTGGAGACATTTTCTAAATCAGCTGGGTAGTACTGGTAATGGAGGCTCTCTTATGAACCGGTTAATAGGACATCATACCAGTATTAAAGTTCTAGTATAACACAACCGATATCGATCCTTTTTCTGCAGTTGACCGGTATACACATATACTCACCGATAACCAGTTGTGGTAGCTCTATAGTGTTCCAGCATCCAGAATTCTATTTCTCAAGTTTAATGATAATCGGTTGTGGGGGTATCTTTTAAGATTTCTTTTGGATTTATCTCGACCCACTAGTCTCAGTTTTGGCCTCTATGAGGTTTGTACTATGGGCAGGACTTATCTTTCTCTTCAGATCTTTGGGGAGTTCCTTCTTATAGCCCCGTTGTCTCTTTGTTCATTATATCTGAGCAAGGATATAGGGTTTTCTTCCTAGTTCTTTCCCTATTGAGCTCTTGAATCAGTTATATATATATATCAGTGGCTTGCCACTTTTGCCCAAAAAAAAAACATCTACACACTAGGGAGGTTTATATACTTCCAAGAAACAAGAGCATGATAAACTTGGCCATAACATGTCTTTAATGATAATGTTGTTTTAAGCCATTATAATTCTATGGTACAAGCAACTCTTATTAAGAATGTATGGTCAACTTGCTCTAAATATATTCTTGATTTTGTGTTGAACTTCATATGAAATTCCTTTCAACCACTTATCCCAACTATAAAAAACTACTCTTTTCAAGTAATCTAGTAGATCTACTTGGATTGAATGACAAGTAAAATATTGTTGAAAAAGAGCTCTTCCAAAATATGCAACATATTTTTGTAGGTTATATTGCACTTATATGTATAGATTGATGGGTGCACGCATGAGTTGAAAATAATACTTATTGATAGAACAACCTTAACAAGTTAGGGAAAAATGAAAAGCATAGTATGAATGAGGTTGAGTCCATGGTGAATGTGCATGTGATATATGTAAAAGAGGTTAAAATCTTATCCTCTATAATTTACATCTTTAACAAACTAATAATAATAAGGACCTAGCTAACTTAACTACAAGCATTCTCTTTGCAACATATTTTTTGTTTCTTTATAATTTTTTTAATTTCCTATCATTAATAATGCATTTCATATTACATCATCATTTCATTGCCAATTAAGAAAGAAAGTTTTCTCCCTTGGTTTTTCTTTTTTTTTTTTAAATGACCTTTTTCACAGGGTCTTTTAATTGCCTTCATTTGATTTCCTTTAATGGATTTCTTTAAATTGATTTAATTAATTTTTACAAATTTGGATCTTTGTATATGCTTTTTGTTCAAAATTTAGTTTATTATTATATCTAAATAAATAAAGTTAAAAATATAATTGTATTCTTAAAGATAAAGAGGAAGGAGAAGTTGTTGCTAATGAGTGGCACCCCACTGATGTATGGGGTAACTCGGATGATCAAAACCCCCCTTCATCGCCCTCTGGGATTTCTCTCACTGCTTAAGCAATTGGTTTTTTATGGTTCTATGCTTTTTGGGCTCTACTCATATGACTACTATTTTGTTTATCTAGTTCTCTGTTATTCGAGCTCTGCCAATATGATTGTTATTTTGTTTATCTAGTTCTCTTCTTTTTGAGGTATGCCTGTGTGACTCTGTTTTAGTTTTTTGGGCTCAGCTCGTTTGACTTTAAGGGGCGACCTTGTGTCCCTCTACCTTTTATTTTGTGAATATATGTATTACATTTTAAATTAATAGAAGTTCACACACACACACACACACACACACACACATATATATGTATATGTATATATATGTATATACATATATGTATATGTATATATATATGTATGTATATATATGTATATATGTATATGTATATAGATATATATATGTATATGTATATAGATATATATATACATATACATACATATATATATACATATATATATGTATATACATATATATATATGTATATGTATATATATGTATATATGTATGTATATGTATATATGTATATGTATATGTACATATACATATATATGTGTGTGTGTATAGATATACATATATATACATATAAATATATACATATGTATGTATACATATATACATATATATACATATAAATATTTATATGTATAAATATGTATATATATGTATATCTATACATACATACATACATACATACATATGTATGTATGTATGTATGTATGTATGTATGTATGTATATACATATTTATATATATATATATATATATATACATACATACATACATACATACATACATATATATATATATATATAGATATATACATACATATATATATACATACATATATATATATATATACATATATATATATATATATACATATATATATATATATATATATATATATATACATATATATATATATATATATATATATATATATATATATATATATATATATATAAGTTTATATGTATATGTATATGTATATGTATGTATGCATACATACATACATACATACATACATACATACATACATACATACATACATACATACATACATACATACATACATACATACATATATATATATATATATATATATATATATATATATATATATATATATATATATATATATATATATATATATAAGTTTTGCATTACCTTCAATTAATATCTTATAAATCATCTAAGATAAAAAAAAAATGTTACTAATTATTATTTGATTGATTAAATTTTATAGTTGATAAACCTAGCATAGCCTTTAACTAACATTTTATAAATCATTTATCAACTTAACAAAGTCTATTATTGCAATACTCCAAAAACAAGTACTCACTACGAGGCTTAGAATTTGATAATCATCTTTACTTCTCATATGACAATTTTATATTAGTTTGTTTATTTGAATGCCTTTCATGTATGTTGAAAAATGTAAATTATCAAAAAAATATTTAATTTATTAAAAAAATTATATAAAATCTTCTATCAATTTTAGCAATCATAATTCCTATAAATGTCAATAAATAATAAAAAATACAATAATCTAATATAATTTTCTTATAAAGTTTACACATTCATATTAAAAAATATTAAAGAAAATTTGACTAAAAATATTCTAAAAAATTAAATAACTAAATTTCTAAATTCATGTTAGAAACAATCTTAAAAATTTATGTAAGAAATATTCTAAAATAGAGAAAAAAAAATATCTTAAATCAATTTATATTTTAATGATAAATATATAAAGATTATATAGTAATATTATAAATTATAATATTCTATTATATTAGTCTAAAATATTTTTTTAGAGTTTGCTTAATTTAAAGTGTCACATATAAAGTTTTATAAAATATAGCATGTCCATTTATTAGATCTAATAAATTTTAAGATTGCAATAAAAGAATGATTATATAAACCATTAAATTTCAAACTTCTCACTACTATATGATACTAATTGGTTTACACTCCACTACTTTTATTTTTATTTTATACATTATAATATTATATAATATAAATTTAATTATTTATTTATTTGTTATTTATTTGTATCGATGAAATCGTTTTTGTCTGGAACTTTGAATCAGTGAAGTCACAAGGGGGACCCATCCCCGAGTACATTTGATTGTTGAGGCATTAACACCTCATTCTTACCATGTTCCTTTGTCACTCTACTCCACTCCTTATTGCTCCATTTCTCTCCTTATCTCTCCACTCCTTATCACTCCATATTTTCCCTCCTTATTACTCCTACTTGACCATCTAGCATCAACGGGGCACCACCATAGTTTTTTGCCCAAGCATAACATGAGGTATTAACATTTGCGTGGTACCAGACTACAATATCGGGCTGCCAACATTATATATGTGTCCTCACACTTGCCACCTCTGACCAGGCACATACGTCGCGAAACTTGAGGCCTTAACACCTCATACATTGAGGACCTACATACCAAAGCCAACATAAGCTGTGAGAACACACCGAAATGTTGCCCAATCTCTCAACACGATGATACAACAACCGTTACATTGTGCAATGAATCCAATTTATTATTTTATTTTACTTTTAAATTATTTTATTATATTATTATTTTTTATTTATATATAAATTATATTTTAATTTATAAAGATGATAACTATATGAGATTGTTTGATGTGATAATCTAACTTTTCATTTTCACATTCATATATATATAATCTTAATCAGTATTAAAATTTAATATTTTTCTAGTGAAGAAATATCTATTAATGGTAGCGGGCCAAAAAAGATCTTAGGTTAACCCCCTTGGACAGGGCAATTGTGGTTTGTCGAATCTTCCACTCCATCCAACTACTTTTTCTTTTTTGACATTTATGCTTTGATTTCAACACACATTTCTCTATCCGTACACCATGGAAAGAACCATTTGTTAAAGAGCATGTAGTGTTTGAAAGATAAATTTAATGATTTTAATTATTTATATAAGGAAAGTTGGTCATATAAAATATGAAATGATGGATATTTGGACATTGTCTTTTCCAAATGTCACAATCTTTTGATTTGCGTCTCTATTTCTAACTCTTCTATTGTTATTCCATATGTTATTTATTTTTCTATTTTTGCCGACATTCCTCCATGGAAATTCATTAGTCTTCTTTAATCATTTCTTTGCTTTATTATTTGGATTTCTTCGTTGACTTTTTTGATTTAGTTTATTATTTCGATTTGTTTTTTGTTCATTCTTTTTCATTTTTTTTTTGCAAATTTTATAAGAGGATAAAGTATGTATGTCTCGTTTGAAGTGTAGTTAGGTAACTCTTATAAGAAATACGAGGTAGTCTCATATTGTTCTAATCTATCAATAGACCGGCATCGTGGATTATAAAAGATCCTTTCCTTTCTTCATGTTTTGAGATTTCTTCATCGTTTTTTAGTGATTTCTTCATGTTTGTTACATTTGTATCGTTATGTTTTCCAGAAAGCAAGATAACATAAATAACAATAAAAGCCACTTAAGTGAAAAAGGTAACATAAATAACAATAAAGCCATTTAAGTGGTTAGAGCAACACTAGTAGTGGATTGGACGATGTCTAGTCTCGAATGGCAGATAGTGTCCAGTCTTAGGTTTGCTCCATACATCAATAGAGTATGGAGTGACATCACGACCTTAGTTTTTTCATACACATCCATTCTACATTTTTTTGTCCTAGTATGTTTAAATACATTCATGTTGTGCATCTTTCTATATAAGTTTATAATTGTCTCTTCTTAGATTCATACTTAATCTTACTATTTCAATTATCTTTCCATTAAAACTTTATTAGTTAGTTTTTATTTTTATTTTTATTTTTTAAATATATAACTTTCTAGCCATATTTTCTTTGTAATCATCAAGTAATACTTTCATCTCATATTTCTTAAGAGTAAAGATCGACCATGATTTGAATCAATCCCGTTATAATTCTAAATAAATATATCTCACAATTTTAATTTAATTAATTTATATTAAGTTTAAAGCATTTATTTTTTCTAACGATGGAAAGTCTAAGTTTTTTAGTTTTTTAGTGAAAGATTATTTATCCATCCCGACCCCATCTATTGATATCCAAGTCTTGCACTCATAGACTTGATCACTCATAGACTCATTAGGAATCTTCAACTTCACCAAGAAACAAAAAACTCATTAAAAAAAAAAACCATAATTTCATTCCATTTTTCATACAAATCTTACTTTGCATGTGAGGGAAGAGCACAATTTTAATTTATATAATTTTCTCTTTGTTTTTAAACTAGTGGTCAATTGAAAGGCTAACGGAAAGGCCGAATATAAAATTGTTTGCCCCCTTTCAAATGAAATGGAATACAGCCGTAGAAACATAAACGTGAGTAGTATTGCACTGAGGAAGCTTCGTGCAAGACTGAACTTCCTTCGCTATACTCGAATCCCTTGCATTCAAGGGGGAACATCCCCTGCTATAAATCACATTTGGGTTCAACATACATAACATTTTACTTATTGCTATTTCGTCTCTTCATCTCTTAAGAATAAGTGTTGTAAAATTGAGAGCAAACTGCTGCTGGGGAATATGAAAATGAGTGTCATACAAAAGCTCTGTTTTCTACTGGCTGTTGTGTCCTTAGGAGCAGCAGATGTGTACCCAATTTATCCCAAGAATGAGCAATCCCAGATTTCCTCATTAGTTGAACAAGACATCCAGAGAATTGGGAGGAGATTACAAGCAGCTGAAAAGACTACTGTATTTAAAGTGCAAGGCAATGTTTTTCCAGATGGGTAAGGAAAAAGAACAAACTTTCAAATTCAAAATTTTATTCTCATTCTGGATTCCAAATTTAAAGCTCATGAATATGCAAACTGAATTGCAGGATTTACTACATGAGTGCAGTAATTGGTAATCCCCCCAAGGAATATTATCTGGATATAGACACTGGCAGTGACTTAACATGGCTTCAGTGTGACGCCCCCTGCCGAAGGTGTGGCGAGGTAAATAACAATCACGACCCATATGTTATTTTTTGTACCAATCGCAGAAATGCCACACGTATTCTATGACTAGTTTAATAAGTTTGGGCTCTTTGGATGCTCATTGGCATCGGTATGGCCATGGTTTTTTGTAGCAGTCCATGGTGGGTATAAAGATTATTTATGTTTTTCAGTTTCTGATTCAATTGGTTACTTTCGTTTTCTACAGACACCCCATCAATGGTACAAACCACAACCACGCTCAGGGGTATCATGCGAACACCCTCTTTGTGAACCTGTGCAGAAAGCGAGTCGTGGAAACTATGAATGTAAGAGTTCTTCCGAGCAGTGTGATTATGATATTAGATATGCTGATCGTGGGTTCTCGTTGGGATTTCTTATTAGGGACAGTTTCTGGGTAAGACTCACCAATGGCACCATCATCAGGACTGGTTCTGTATTTGGGTATGCCTTTTTCCTTTCTTTTTCCTCCCATTTACTAGAAGTGCAAAAACTTAAAAGATCATGAATTAGAGAAGCTAATTAGCCCAGAGACTATGTTCTTAAGCATCTAAGGAACTAAGATATGTTAAATGTATAGGACTCTGGCCACTTGCAACTTCATGTGAATCTTGGCGTTTTCCTTTATTATAGATTGTTATGGAAAAGAATTTGACAGTATCAGTGACTTCCATTTTTCCTGTGACAGATGTGGATATTACCAATATGTGTCTTTGGAAGGGACACAAGCTACAGATGGTGTTTTGGGTCTGAGTAACGGTATAGCAAGTCTTCCATCTCAATGGCAAAGGCAAGGCCTCATCAATAATGTCATAGGCATCTGTATTGCTGGAGGAGGGAAAAAAGGGGGATATATGTTCTTTGGTGATGATCATGTGCCTACCTCGTCCATGACCTGGGTTCCTCTGCTTTGCGAGCCAAAAGTGTAAGTTGGAATAAAGAACCTTACACTCTCTCTCCCATTTTTCTTGAACTGAAAGGTCAAAATCTGTGTGTTTGCATATTTTCTAGTTGATTCTTAAAAGAGAGGTCACAAATTCAAATCTCACAAGAGGTAAGGTAGTACTTCTCATTTAAAGTACAGTTAAGTGTCTCTGCAAGAAGTACGGGGTAATCTCATATTAGTATAAGCCATCTGTAAGTGTAGACCCATCTACAGATGACCCAATATCATAAACTATGAAAGAATCTTTCTTTCTTTCTTTCTTTATAAATATGAACCTGAAAACACAAAAGCTTATCAAAATGTTAGAACTGAATATATATGGCTAAAGTTCATTATCTATCCCAAGAATAAACATCCATTAGAAATCATCTCTCACTCTGCCAGAATTCTTTGACACTGTAGTTTGTCAGACATCTTAGCTGATAGAGACTAGGAATTGAATTAGGCTATTCTTATCTGGAACTAATTATGTGGTCAGAACTGAATTCTTCAAATAAGATGTCTTAATCGTTATTTAGACCTTAATCTTCATGATCTGGATCATTTGCTCCGTTTGTTTAGACTTTGGAATGTTTACACTATCTGGCTCCAATCTGACCTGTGTTCAACATGATAGAAAACACCCACACCATAATAAGTTTAACTTCATCATCTGCCCTTGCAATCCATTAATGAAATGTTAGCCTTGATGTTGTAAAATTTTCCCCTGTTTTTACCAATCACTTGTCCGAACCTGATCCACTTTTCTCCTAATATCTGTCTACTCAAGAGAGAGCCCTAATTTACAGCCTCATCTTTTTGATACACCTACTACATTCAACTTTCGGAAGTTTCAACTTTTAGATATCCCCCAGTTATAATTATGACTGGCATTCAATGAAAATTATTTACACATGACAACATCAAATATAAACACCAAGCTTTCCCTTCTTTGATAATAAAGCAACGTGGTCAAGGATTTCATGACTCTCACAAAGATGCACAATTATTTTAATCCATGGTTACCAAATATGGAAATGGAGTGGCTTGGACCAAATCAATACGTCATGAATATAAAGCGAGGGTAAAGTTTGCTGCAGACTTCATTCTCTATAATCCTCCTTCCTCTTTGGTTGCATTCTTGTCCTGCCATTTGAGAATACAATATTTTTTCTCTGTCCTGATTCAAAAATGTTTTTCTTTCGATAGAAACAGCTTAGGTATCATATGTCATGATAACACAAAGTTTAGCTTTCAACTTATGAGTTAAGATATTTAGATAAAACATCCACCCCTAGAAGGAAACTAAAGCCTAAAACACAGCCCTAAGTAGATTGTCTGTCCTTCTGATCCATCTCATTCATCGAAACTAAATGTTTCTTGTTTTAACTTTGACAAATTTAAATTACAGGCTTTGAATTTCTTCTGAAATTTTTGAAACAGATATGAAAAAAAAGAAAACATCAATCTCAAACATAAATGCTAATAGCTTTGACCCCTAAATTTGGAGTTTGGTTTCTGTCATCTATAAATCAGTTTATTTTGTTATCATCTATTTTGTTGGTATCAACTGTTAATATATTCAAAGGAGGGCAAGCCTGATAACCTCTAATATTCTAATTTCATGTAAAACGGAAGTTCTTGAACCCTTTCTCATCTAAGAAAGTCTATGAGTTTCTAGTCACAAATTCTTCTTTACTTATCAGAAGATACTACTATGTGGGAGTCGCACAGATGATCTTTGGCAGAAAACTTCTTGCAAAGGATGGAGATGAAACAAGTCTAGGAGGCATAATATTCGATAGTGGCAGCTCATATACATTATTCACAGAAAAAGCTTATGGCGCTCTTTTCTCTGCAGTAAGTGTTTAGAAATAGCCTTAACCTTATGTCATTTTAATATAATTTGTTTCTATTTCTGACAATGCAAGGTTGATACAGATCAAAGAAACCTTAGGAGGCCAGTTGGTACAAGATCCATCAGATATAACGCTTCCACTCTGTTGGCGAGGGGAAAAGCGATTCAGGTTGGAGGGATTTGTTCATTTGTTCATATTTCGCACAGTGAGAATATATTTTTATGAATCGTACTGTAAAATTCTTATTTAACACAGATTATATATTAGAGCAAGATCCTATCATCTAATTCTTGTCGGCTTACCAGATCCATTGCAGATGTAACATCATACTTCAAACCATTAACATTCAACTTCAAAAATGCAAATGCAAAGTTCGAAATCACTCCTGAGGGCTATTTGATAATTAATGTAAGGATGCATGAACTTTAACACCATACAAATTTCATTCCTTGAAATTTATTATAACAAGGTGACTACTGTCAAGACACAATACCTCAATCTGTTTATTGTTCAATAAATTACGAATTCTCCACTAATAAAACATTCTGACTACCCATCACATATGAGCAGACTAAAGGCAATGTCTGTTTAGGGATACTTGACGGCACCTATATTAGTCCCTACAATGTCATTGGAGGTAATTGGAATTTCATATGATATGTGTAGTTTTACTTCTTCTAGGTTGTGTTTTTTGAGGCTTTTATTCCTTGTTCATAAATTTCGATGTGCCAGATGCCAGTAAGGCTTTTATCTTGAGCGTTAATTCAGTCTTCTTAGCAGTTGTCTTAATGATGTATTTGGTTTTACAGACATATCTTTGCAGGGTTATCTTGTGGTTCATGACAATGGTAAAAAACGGATTGGCTGGACTCGCACGGATTGCATGAAGTTTTCCAAGTTCTGCATCTTATCCTTTTCCTGATAATAACTCAGCAGTATATAGAATGAAGTGTATACTTCTATGCCAGACCTGTGATTTTACATACTCCAAAATTCCAAATGCAGTGATGAACATTAGCTTTACCCAGTATAAAGAATGCAACTGAAACAACCAAATAGATGGGAAATTCAAGGAAACCCAAAAGCCTATAGAAAGCAAGTTAGAGACATTGTCACATAAGAGATTTATTTTAAGTGGATGCTGATTGAATCTGTGCATCATTATAAATCAAATGTGCCCATTGTTAACCCTGTGGATTTGGTTGGTTGTAACAGGTCTGGCCGGCTGCAGGCTTTAGAAGGTCCCCGACAATTACCGGCTCAAGATCTTGGGAATAGCGTTTGCCCTCGCACTTCCTACTCTGCTCCAGACACCTGGTAAATGGCACAAATAATTGCCAGTGATGAACAAGAGCTTTAACTACTGTAAAGAATGCAACTGAGACAACCAAATAGATGGGACATTTAAGGAAATCCAAGAGCCTATAGAAAGCAAGTAAGAGACATTTGGGACAGCCTCAAATGTAAAAAGATTTATTTGTAGTGGATGCTGATTGAATCTATGGATCATTAAACATCAAGTTCGGCCATTGTTAACCCTGTGGATTTGGTTGGTAGTAACAGGTCTGGCAGCCGGCTGCAAGCTTTAGAAGATCCCCAACAGTTACCAGCTCAAGATCTTAGGAATGTCATTTGTTCTTGCAGTTCCTCCTTTGTTCCAGACACCTGGCAAAGGGCACAAATATTTGCCAGTGTGATCAACTATACTGAATAGCAGTAGTAGGAGAATGGAACTATTTCACAATAGTCCATAATTTCTTGCTGAGCTTCCTTATTAGGTGGTTACTTTTTATGATCCATATATGATTGAAAGCCTTGACTAAGAAGAGATTTATTTTCTTTCATGAAGTTTCAAAAACCGATGTTTGATCTACCACCATCTCCTTGACCAGCTTCAGCTGTGAACATCTAGGGTTGGAACTCATAATTTTTATAAATGACTTTTTGAGTTATTATGCTTATCATGTATATTGTTGTTATGTTTATTGAGCTTCTTGGATCAGCTGGGTGTAAATTTCCTTGATATGTGGTTGCAATGGATGGTAAGAATAATTTTCCATTTTGACTTTGTATTGTGAGCTGGTTGGACCAGCCCTTAGACATGGTTTGATGGCGTCAACTTACTTTTAGTTTCTGTGCAGTCATTTCTTTGGACTGTCATTTATTTTCCTGTTTATATTTTTTTTGATTTGATCAATAAAAAAGGAAAAGGTTTACACACGTGTTGTGATGAGCTTGTTTTATTTGATGTGTGTGATGTTAGATCATTTGTTCTATATATTATGTTTCATTCTTTAAAGTGTTCTGATATATGTATAGATGTTTGTTTTTTATATCATTATTATGATCTAGAGTAATGCCTTTTTTTGTCTACTGGTTTATCCTTTCAGTAAACATATCATTTGTGAGGGAGTTTTAGGGAGTTGTTCTCACAAATGATGTATTTACTAAAACTCTCTAAAACTCCCTCATTAACCTCACAAATGATATGTTTACTTGGCTATCCTCTCTAACCTCCATTCCCCCCTTTATTTGGCATCAATAACTAGAAGAATTTTCATTTGAAAACTGAATTTCGGTAGCACAACTTTCGAGAACCATAATTTTTTACTCAAGTGTCTTATTTGGTATCATAATATATTGTTGGAAAGCTCATGATCTTGTGAAGAGATCTACAATGTTGAATTTATCTAAAGATCATTCCATTCATTTCTCAATCTTTTTTGAGTCTTCTAAAGTCTCCAAATTTGAGAATGAAGCTTCATAAAAGAAATTTCTTGAGACAAAAACTTTAATATCACCCAAATAATATAGGATATTAAGATGATTATTTCACAATTTATTTTATTTTTCAAATTTGTTCTTTGGAGTCAATTTTTACGTCCATATGTGTTCATATAGATCGAATTACTAAAAACAGTAAGTGATTATTTTTGGCCTTTTCAAACTTTTGAATGTCTTACACCTTGTATATGTCATCATGGGCTCCAAAACAAATAAAGAAACTTACAAAACAAAAGGAAAACATGATCTTTGGATGACGTAAGATTGACTTTACACTAGTAAAAGCTAGATGCCCCTGCATTAGTACCACTCATTCTATTATTGATGGTTGTGAAAGAATAGGATCAAGGGCTTGTGTTTGATCTCCATTATAGAGAACTCTATCCTCTTATATGATTGCTATAATGATCTTGCCATACAAGTGGTGAAGTCTTCTTGTGCAACCATTGGTGATACTTGTTTCATATGTAATTATGCTTTCTCATGACATGCATGTGAGTGTACAATGTGAAATGTAAATATCACACTTTCAATGTAGAAAAAATCTTTTATTTTTTTTCTTACTAATATCTTGGACAAAACCTTCGGTAATTATAAGATGAAATACAATGGGCTTAGTTCTAGGTGAATTAGGTATGCCATTCCATAGAAGAGGATGAAAAGATAAATTAGTTAAATTATATTATAATTTAAGAATTTAAATTAATTTATACATTTTATAAGTATATTGATTAATAAATTGCCATTTTAAAAATAAATTAAATATTTAATTTATTAGTTTCTTTATATTAGAATCTTAAAAAGTTTGAATTAAAATTTTATCTTTTGAATTTATTAAAGTATTTTATTTTCTTCTACAATAAGTGAAATTTTTCTATAATATGATATTAAATTCAATTCTTTTCAAAATGTTATTGTATGTTATTATAAAATTGATAGATGATTAGAAAATTTTGTTTATATTATATTTGAATGCATGTTATGTCTTGGTGAAGTTTGAATGTGACATTTGATTGAGTTTCTATTTGAAAGTGTGTTCTATTTAAGTGAAAGTTTAGGAGTTAATTGAATAGAGAAAATCTACATGATAAAAGGAAATTAATGTGAACACTCTTAAACATAAATCAAATGTATATTTAAAACAGATAAGATAAGATTGAAACTATTAGTCACCTTTGTTATAATAAAATTTAAGCAAGCAAAGCTATATGATGTTAAATTTCAAACTTCCTTACATTAATTATCAAATAACCCTTTGGGTGATTTCAAAATTTGCGATAGAGGTATATATTGTAGACACTTAAATTAATTATTTTAATTTATTTAAGTTCCTCGCATAATTAATTTATTAATTGTGTCAATTCCTATTCCTTCTCAATATTAATTAAATATAATTAATGTTGTCACTATAGTATGTTGATTGATTTATTTAATAAATCAATCTACCTTTATTCTTCTAAAATCCCTACTATTAATTCTCTCTAAATTCCTCCTTTTAATTAATTAATTTCAATTAATTAATTAATCTAGGTGATTCCTACAAATCATAACCTAATGAATTCTTGTAGAAGCCCCCTAATCTCACTTATCATTATTCTTCTAATTTTTTATTCCCTCCGCTCATTCTCTCTCCTAGTCAAATGCTCCTACAAATATGGTGCAGGGGCACAAGGAGACATGTTTGCTTCATTTGTATGCGTTGTTTCATGATGGTGTTTTGTGGTAGGATGTGTGTTGATCCATGTTGATCCATGGTGATGTCCATGGTGGTCCCAAGACAGTGTAATAAGCCATAAGGCTCCAAAGATGTGTCAATTTGGTCTAAAGCCTTATATGGGCAATGTATTTTGTGTTTTTTGTGTTTAGGGATCTTAGATATGTTGTGTGTTCATTCTTGTCCTTTTGATGTGAAGGCGAGAGAAAAATTGTCATATTGGTCAAAAGTTGCAATGTTGTCATGAGCAACTTTGACAAGTTTTTGCATTTTTGTGTTTCCCAGCTATTAGTTGGTTGAATGTACACGTTGGGGTTGGTTGGAGGAGTTCCTTGGCATGATATAAGCCTGAGGAATGATACCGATAGGTTAGAAGAAGTTGGTGATGAAATTATTGTCTCCAAATCAAATAGAAATTGTTATTTTCTCCACTTTTCTTCTATTCTTTGTTCTTTCTACAGATTTGTACGGATGAATGGAATGAATTAAGAGTAAGACAAACTAAGGTTGTTAATCTTCTCTCACTTGGCATTGGTGTGAGGTCTTGAAACTCCTTGGTTTGAAAGTTAGAGCCATTTCCTTATCGCTGGCCTGAGAAACCCTCAAAATCAGGGTTTTGATGCAAAAAGGATCACAATTCAAAATTCCACCATGGGAATGGCCTGAAACCATGGGGGATATTGAATTGTCTTATTTACTAAATTTTCCAAGTGGTTTGGGAGGTAGGAAGTGCCTTTTGTTATTTTTAAGATGATACCCTAGGCTTGACATCTCCTATGTGGCAAGCCTGTTAAGCAGAAGAAGTGGGTGAAACCCTTGAACAATGGATTGAAGGGTGTGAGAACTTGGCATGGTAGGGACCCTTGAGCATGTACAAACCTTATATAAGTGTCTATTCTTTATTTTGATATGACTGATGAAGACTTTTGATGACAAATCTCCAATACCGACTAGATAGGCCTAATTAGGGGCAGTGTGGACAAACCTCTTAAACTCAAAATCTAGATGCCAAAGTGAGAAATTTCTAAGGGTATCCAAATCTGTAATTTTTTCTAGGGGTTGTTAAGGGAGCTTGGAAGTGACTGAGAAAAAAACCCAAATAGGAGGCCTAATTGCTTGTACCCCTCACTAGGTCTCCAAGGTAAGCGATATTGGAGGAACTTGTAGAATCTTTTCAAGAGGTCCAAGTAAATGAAAAAGCCATGTCTCACATAGTTTTCATCCACAAATGCCATACTTCACCATTTGGTAAAAGATCTCGTTTGCTAAGGGTTTGGGGTTGCTAAGTGTTCTTGGTTGGAGGGGTTGAGTCAAATAGGAGTAGGAGACTCCTTGTCAAGTTTGAGTTGTCTTAGTGTAGGAGATCCTTGGGAAGGATACCAAGCCTTGAGAAGGCTTAAGACAATACACCATTGTATGGTGAGTAGTGAAGACCTCTTTGAAGAGAGAATCCAATCAAGTTTGGGCACAACACCAAACCCTCTGCATCAAATTGGTATCAGAGTTGATACTTGGGGTGAATTAGTGTATGTCAGACATAAAATTTGGAGAAGAGGCTGACATGATGCCTCCTAAGGAAATGAACCCAGAGGCCATCAAGAAGATGATAGAGGAGTTGCTTGTTGAGAAACTCAAAGAGACCAAACAGACCAAAGGAAAGGACAAAGCATGGGATGATGACTCAAAGGAAGAGAAAGAGAATGAGGAGCATGAGGCTATTGCTAAAGAGGCTCAGAAGATGGCACCTGATCAAAAGATTTTCTTGGATGCTTTGAAGTCAGTAAATAGAGACAATGGAGAGAATTTGCCTACCTATGGTGGTAGCATGGATCGAGAAGAGGTGCTTGAATGGATAGAAGCACTCAATAGCCACTTTGAATACAAAGAAATTCCTGAGGAGAAGAGAGTGAGTTTGGCTAAATCTAGACCTAAGGGATCTGCCTTGTTGTGGTGGATGGTATTACAAGAAGAAAGGGTGAATGAAGGGAAGAAGAAGATATCCTCTTGGGAGAGGATGAGGAACAAAATCAAGAGCCAATTCCTACCAATAGACTATGAGGTGCAGATGTACAAGAAGCTGCAAAATCTCAGACAGAGGGAGTTAGATGTGAGTGCATATACTGAATAATTCCACAAACTAAGTCTTAGATCAAGGAAGCATGAAGAGGAGGCGAAGAAGGTGGCTAGAGACTTGAATGGGCTTAGGCAAAACATTCAGGATGAAATAAGCATCTTGGCTCTGGACACTATACACAAGTGTTTTCAATTGGCATTGAGAGTGGAAGATAAGATAAGGAGAGGAGAGAAAATTAATAGAGGAAGAGGATGCAGAAATTTCAGAGGTAGAGGTGGCTATGGAGGAAGGAACACTCCTAATAAGAATGGTGACTCAAGTCAACAAGAGCCCAATGGAGAACCTAATAATAGGAATGGGGTCTTTAGAGGAGGAAGGAGACCTTTTGGCGGAGGTAGACAAGGAAGTCAAGGAAGAGGTCCAGGTGTTTTCATTGGCAAGTGCTACAATTGCAACCAAGTGGGCCATACCATGAGTAGATGCCCTAAGCAAGCTTCTAGTTCACATGAACCAAAAAGATGGAACCAAATTGTGCAAGAGGATTATAGTCAAAGTGTCAATTCTCCCACAGGAAATGCAGGTCCTACCTTGACTGGAGATAGTCTCATGCTAAGAAGGACATTATTGAAGGTACCCCAACACAAGGAGCCTCCACAAGGAAGTCACTCTTCAAAACCACTTGTAACTCTCATAATAAAGTTTGTTAGGTGATTGTTGATTTTGGATCCACAAAGAATATTGTTGCTTTGGAAATGGTAGAAAAATTAAAATTGAAAAGGTTACCACATGTGAGTCCTTATAGGGTGTCTTGGTTGAACAAGGGGCAACATGTAGTAGTAGATGAACAAACTTGGGTGGATTTTGAAATGGGCGATTATAAGGATAGAATCTTGTGTGATATCCTACCTATGGATGCTTGTCACCTATTATTAGGCCGCCCTTGGCAGTATGATGTCAAAGCACAACATGATGGGGAGAAGAATGTGTACATCGTTACTAAGAATGGTAGACAATTTAGGATGGATCCTTTACCTGATCAAGGGGAAGAGAAGATTGTTAGTCCAAATGTCATGTGGTAAGTAGTTTTCATAGATCCTTAAACAAGAGGGAACCCAAGGTTATGCTTTAGTTTTACACTCAAGGGATGAACCTAAACTGGGAAATGGTGAAAAGAAGGAGATTCCTAGTGAAGTACAAGTTATGATGGATAGATATAAGAGAGTTGTGGCCAAAGACATGCCTGATAACTTGCCTCCAATCAGAGATATCAGTCATCAAATTGATCTAATCCCTGGTGTAACCTTACCTTACAAAGCTACCTACAAGATGACTCCTAGTTAGAATAAAGAGATAGCAAGACAAGTGCAAGAACTTCTAGATAAAGGGTTGATTAGGAAGAGTTTGAGCCCATGTATTGTACCTACAGTGTTGGCACCAAAAAAAGATGGGACATAGAGGATGTGCATTGATTCCAGGGCCATCAACAAGATCACAATAAGGTACCGGTTTCATATGCCTAGGATTGAAGACCTAATGGACTATCTTGGAGGATCTTGCTATTTTTCAAAGATTGATCTAAAATCAGGCTATCATCATATCAAAATCAGACCTGGTGATGAGTAGAAAACAACCTTTAAGAAAAATGAGGGCTTATATGAGTGGATGGTGATACCATTTGGGCTCATAAATGCACCTAATACCTTTTATGTGCCTCATGAATGAGGTATTGGTTGAATTTATTGGCAAATTTTTTATTGTTTATCTTAATGACATCTTGGTGTTTAGCAAGTCCAAGTAAGAACATTTGAAGCATTTGGATCAAGCTTTGAGGAAGCTTCATGAGGAGAAATTGGTAATCAATCTAGAGAAGTGTGAATTCATGAAAATTGAATTGGTGTATCTAGGCTTTGTGGTTTCTAGTGGATGTTTGAAAATTGATCCTTTAGAGGTTGAAGCTATTATCAATTGGCCTACATCTAGGAAGGTAGGTGATGTTAGGAGCTTTCATGGATTGGATTCTTTTTATAAAAAATTTATCAAAGGATTTAGTCATGTTTGTGCTCCTATTCTTGACACTATAAAAGGAGGAATCAAATGCAAGTTTGAATGGACAAAGAAGGCATCCCAAAGCTTTGAGATTTTGAAGAGGAAGGTTGCAAAACTTCCCACCTTGAGACTCCCTAACTTTGATCAACTTTTTACAATTGAATGTGATGCAGGCAAGCAGACAATAGGTGCAGTCCTTAGTCAAGAAGGACATCTGGTGGCATTCTTTTCAGAGAAGTTGAATGAGGCTAAGCAAAGGCATTCAACCTATGATTTGGATCTCTATGCAATGGTGCAAGCCCTCAAAAAGTGCCTCCATTACCTTCTTCCAAAGGAGTTCATAATTTATACTGATAACCATGCATTGAGTTTTGTCAATAGATAGGAGAAGTTGAATCAAAGGCACATCAAGTGGGTTGAACAACTCCAACCTTACACCTTCACCATCAAACATAAGAAGGGTGTGTCCAACAAGGTTGTAGATGCTTTGAGAAGAAGAACCCTCAATGTCCAAGAGATTCAATTGCAAAGTATTGGTGTTGATTCTCTTAAAACCATGTACAAGGAGGATAAAGATTTTAAAGATGCATACGAAGTATGTACTAAGTTTGCTGACTCTTTTCATGTTGACTTTCCTGATTTCTTGTTGCAGGATGGATTTCTCTTCAAGGGGCATCAACTATGCATTCCTCAATGCTCTATGAGGGAGAATATCATTAGGGAAAAACACAATGGTAGTCTTGGAGGTCATTTTGGTTTGGATAAGACCTTGGAGTAGGTATCAAGGTTTTACTTTTGGCCTAAGATGCAAGCAAAAGTAAGAAGGTTTGTTAAGCATCGTATTATTTGTTAAAGGGCAAA
This sequence comes from Cryptomeria japonica, assembly GCF_030272615.1. Classification (NCBI taxonomy): domain Eukaryota; kingdom Viridiplantae; phylum Streptophyta; class Pinopsida; order Cupressales; family Cupressaceae; genus Cryptomeria; species Cryptomeria japonica. The sequence continues at coordinate 202,257,301 of NC_081409.1, forward strand.
AGGAGTTTCAACTAATGCAGGATTATATCAGCCTTAACCAATTTCTACTAGGCCTTGGGAAAGCCTTAGTATGGATTTTGTACTTGGTTTGCCCAAAACTCCTAGGGGGTTTGATAGTGCCTTGGTAATTGTTGATAGGTTTAGTAAGATGGCTCATTTTGTGCCATGTAAATGCACAAATGATGCATCTCATATTGCAGGTCTATTTTTCAAAGAGGTTGTAAGGATACATGGTTTGCCTCTCAATATTGTCACTGATCAAGACTCCAAGATTGTGGGTCACTTTTGGAGGACTCTCTGGAAGAAATTGGGTACCAATCTATCATTTTCTTCAAAATACCACCCTCGGACTGATGGACAAACTAAGGTGGTTAATAGATCTCTTGGCAATCTCCTTAGATGCCTTACCAAGCAGCATGGACAAGGTTGGGACTTGGTGATTGGACAAGCTGAATATGCATACAATGATTTAGTCAACAGAAGTACATGGAGGAGTCCATTTGAGGTTGTGTATGGCTTACATCCTAGAGGTATACTTGAACTTAGAGATCTTGGAGGCATGGATAAAAGGAGTACCCAAGGAGAAGACTTCGCCATCACTATGAAGGAGGTTCATGATCAAGTCAAAGTTTCCCTTCAATAAAGTGTTGATAAGTACAAACTCAGAGCAGATGTTAAGAGGAGGGATGGTCAGTTCCAGGTAGGGGATTTGGTGATGGCGTACCTAAGGAAGGATAGACTACCCAAGGGCCAACCCTCAAAACTACTCATGAAGAAAATAGGTCATCTCCGGGTGGTTCACAAAATTGGCAACAATGCATATGAGGTTGAACTTCCACCAGATTTAGGGATATCTCCCATCTTCAATGTGTGTGACCTCATAGATTTCAAGGGGTCTTTGACTGATGCAGCACCTGATTCATCTCTTGTGGAGGAGGATGTAGACTGGGTGAAGGATCTTCCACCTAGCAAGTCATTGTAATTGGAGTGAATTCTTGACTCCAAGTTGATCAAAAAAACCAGAAAATGAGTGTACAAGGAATACTTGGTCAAATGGAAGGGGATTCCTGAATCTAAAGCTACATGGATGTCTGAAAGTGATATCATCAAGCATGGTACCACAACCACCCGATTAGCAACTCAAGGGACTTGAGTTTTCCTCTCCTGGGGAGCATGGGGTAGGGGCACAAGGAGACATGTTTGCATCATTTTTATGTGTATTTTTCCATGATGGTGTTTTGTGGTACGATGTGTGTTGATCCATGTTGATCCATGGTGATGTTCTTGGTGGTCCCAAGACAGTGTAATAAGCCATAAGGATCCAAAGATGTGTTAATTTGGTTTAAAGCCTTATATGGGTATTCTATTTTTTGTTTTTAGTGTTTGGGGGTCTTAGATATGTTGTGTGCTCATTCTCGTCCTTTTGATGTGAAGGCAAGAACAAAATTGTCATATTGGTCAAAAGTTGCAATGTTGTCATGAGCAACTTTGACAGGTTTTTGCATTTTTGTGTTTCCCAACGATTAGTTGGTTGAATGTACATGTTGGGGTTGGTTGGAGGAGTTCCTTGGCATGATATAAGCCTGAGAAATGATGCCAACAGGTTAGAAGAAGTTGGTGATGAAATTATTGTCTCCAAATCAAATAGAAACTATTATTTTCTCCACTTTTCTTCTATTTTTTGTTCTTTGTACGGATGATTGGCATGAATTAAGAGTAGGAAAAACTGAGGTTGTTAATCTTCGCTCACTTGGCATTGGTGTGAGGTCTTGAAACTCCTTGGTTTGAAAGTTAGAGCCATTTCCTTATCGATGGCCTGAGAAACCCTCAAAATCAAGGTTTTGATGCAAAAAGGATCACAATTCAAAATTTCACCGTGGGAATGGCCTAAAACCATAGGGAATATTGAATTTTATTATTTACTAAATTTTCCAAGTGGTTTGGGAGGTGGGAAGTGTCTTTTGTTATTTTTAAGATGATGCCCTAGGCTTGACATCTCCTATGTGGCAAGCTTGTTAAGCAAAAGAAGTGGGCAAAAACCTTGAACAATAGATTGAAGGGTGTGAGAACATGGCATGGTAGGGACCCTTGAGCGTTTACAAACCTTAGATAAGTGTCTATTCTTCCTTCTGATATGACTAGTGAAGACTTTTGGTGACAAATCTCCAATACTGGCTAGATAGGCCTAATTAGGGGCAGTGTGGACAGACCTCTTAAACTCAAAACCCAGACACCAAAGTGAGAAATTTATAAGGGTATCCAAATATGCAATTTTTTCTAGGGTTTGTTAAGGGAGATTGGAAGTGATTGAGCAAAAAACCCAAATAGGAGGCCTAATTGCTTGTAGTCCTCACTAGGTCTCTAAGGTAAGCGATATTGAAAAAACTTGCAGAATCTTTTAAAGAGGTCCAATTCAATGCAAAATCCATGTCTCACATATTTTTTCATCCACAAATGTCATACTTCACCATTCGGTAAAAAATCGTGTTTGTTAAGGGTTTGGGGTTGCTAAGTGTTCTTGGTTGGAGGGGATGAGTCAAATAGGAGTAGGAGACATTTCTTGTCAAGTTTGAGTTGTCTTAGTGTAGGAGATCCTTGGGAAAGATACCAATCCTTGGGAAGGATAATTAAGACAATACACCATTGGACGGTGAGTAGTGAATACCCCTTTGAAGAGAGAAACCAATCAAGTTTGGGCACAACACCAAATCCTCTGCATCAAAATCCCATCTACCCTAATCCCACCTAATCATTATTCTAATCCCCATCCTAATGAGTTGCTAGTGGATAATCCTCATGATTAGCTACAAAGTCAACTCCTTGTCCCTTCCATCCAACCACCTTCCTTAAATGCCCTTTTTCTAGGTGAATGTGAGATTTTCAAAATCTCACATTCCTCTAGACATCCCATCCTCCAAGGAATTTTTTAATTTCTTCTAATTCCTCCAATAACTATGATCATCCTTTTTGAAAAAAAATTAATTCCTCATCCCCACCCCTCAAGGAATATTTTATTCCTTTCTTTTCCCTAGGCACATTGGGAAGTCTTCTCAATGAGCCTTGAGGAGTGTGGAGACAAGAAATGCCTTTAAGGCATATCTCTTGGTCTCCACACTTGTCTTGTCACCTCCTCTTGGGGACCCTTCATCTTGAGTCAATCCTAGCCCTCCATTTCTTCTCCTCTCCTCCTATAAATTGAGGACTCCATCTTCTTGTATCTCATCTCCAAATCTTGTAAGTGCATGCTGCTAATTTGCTTAGTGAAATCCATCTAGGTACCCAAACTATAGTCAAATCATCCAAATTTGCATACTTAGCCATTTTGATCATCATCCACAACTTCACTCTTTCATCCATCTATCCATCTCCATCCTCATTTGTGCACACTTTGGAGAGCCAACCACATATCTACATTGGACCAATCCAATCAAGCTAAGGAGTGGTGCATTCTTGGCTTCATCAAGAGTCCAAATTGGAGGAACAAGAGAACTCTCTTGTCAAGGTATAATACATTGTTGTTTATGTCTTTTATTTGTATGTTTTGTGATTTTGATTTGAATTGAGAATCTAACCTTGCATTAGGATATTTCCCTTGGTTCATTTTGTCATGCCCGATGGGATCAATGTCCCTGGAATTTAATGTTTTTCAAGTTTTTTGTGAGTTTTTATCGCAGGTACTGGAACAACATGAGCGTCTACAAATCGGTGCGACCGATTCAGGTTCAGCGTGAGCAACAGGGTTTTCAACACGTGTGCATGCGCTTTAGTGCGAGCGCTGGAAATTTGAATTTTTTTTCGCTTCTCTATAGGCCTGCACATCAGCGCGAGCACTATGGGAACAACGCTTCTGTTCTCAGGACTTTCTCATTTAGTTTAAACAAATTCTCTCTTTCTTCTTCTTCTTCTATTTCATCATTAAAACCTTAAAAATACTAAAAAGGCAAAAAATCCAGAAAAAAAAAATAGTTAATTTTGCTATAACTAGTATTTCTTTTTCAGTAGTCTCATTTCAGCGCAAACACCCTACGAATAGCGAGGGCACTCTGTCAAGTTTCCCGCTTAATTTCAATTTTTAAAATTTTAAAACTCTGCTATATGTACTCACCTGCTTCAACACATATGCTCGCGCTTTAGCGCGACCGTTTCTGACAAAATCCCCCTCGTTTGTGAATTTGAAATTTTGAATTTTCTAACCTCTAACTTGTTTTGGATTTCTTTTTGTTTTAGTGCAAGCACACACGCTTTAGCATGACTAAATCAGGACAACACAATCGCTCAGGTATAAATCAACATTTCTTTTGGTCTCTATATTTTTTCCCGTATTTTTTTTAAAATTTTCGGCCCACTTTAGTGCGTACGCAGGCGCTTCAGCGTGGGTATCTGTAGATCAACGCAAGTGTTGTTTCTGCAGACCTGTATCTACTAATCACATTTTTGTGAGTTTTGCATCTTTATTCGATTGTCAAAGACATAAAAAATAAAGCTACTAATCTAATTTTCTGCAAATTGCCTTGGAGATTCAACTAAACCTTGTGTTTTCATTTTTTTAGGCACTTAGACTTAATTAGAGGGAAAATGAACCATTGTTTTCCATGTTTGTGAAAATCATAAAGGTAGGAGAGTATTCTCTCATCTATCTAGACGATCAGAAATCCAGACCCTCCAAGATTTTCATGTTTATTGCATGTTTACCCTTAGCGGGCTTGCCCTCCCAAGTTGCTCGTAGAGCCAATGAGAGGGGAACGACCCAAGTGAGTACACCCAGACTTGGGGTTCCCAACTCACTATAATAAATAGGCCATTAGGAATGACATATAATGGTTGGGGCTATTTGATAGTTCACTCTCGCATTGGGTGCTTAGTAGGATCCTAGAGATCTCGATCACGCTTGCGTGACTACTAAGTTCTTGGTGCTTCGTTGGGCTATAGGCCTCAATTGCGCTTGCGCAACTACGAAGGGTAGTTCCTAATGGGAATCCATACTAAACACTTTGTGCATAGTGGCCAAAAATCTTCTTGTCATTGGTGTAAGATGTCGGACCTCCGAAGCCGCCCATATTTTTACAGCTCTTAGTAGAGACACAAAGTTTGCCATGAGGAGTTTTCATGGGAATTGATGCTTGGTTGCCCTAGAGAAGTGATTGTCATGGAGGAGATCCAGTAGGGTCAAGCATCTAAGTGTCCGCTCTAGGTAAGCGTAGTTGGGAAACCAATTGGGATCCATTGACTATTGTCCTTGCTAGCCCTAGGAATGTTGTATATGAGCATGAGTGTCTTTGAGTTCAAATTCATTTGATTATTGTGTTTGCTTTGCTTGACACTTGCTTGCCAAGAGTAGACTAAACACATCATTATCTCCAAACACTTTTCAAAACAATTGTCTTAAAAAAAACAATCATCCAAGTCAAAGTCCTAGTCACAATTTCAATCATAGTCATACCCCAAGTCACATCCTAGTAGTCTTCCACACAAAGTCCGAATTGCGTCAAAACTTTGTTTGTCTCATGTTTCATAAACCCAAGTTGCATAAGCATCCCAAGAAGTCAATCCACCAACCTATCAAGAAGAAGAAGCTCACACAAGCACAACTTATTAGATGTCGGAAGTTTTGGTACACAAACCGTAAACTCTTGCTTAAACATAGGACCTTCTTGCATCATTACCATGATTACATCCATGTTCATAGAAATGAGTTTGATGCTAGTGATGAATTAAGAGTTTGTGCCCACCATCAAGGTTCAAGTTTGTCTTTTTGCACCAACTATCATTAGAATCAAGGTGGTCACATCTCTTCTTATAACTTGCCATCTGAACCTATCATCTATTGAGTCATGTTCATGCCAAGGATAGCCTAGTCATCAAATTTCTTCTAATCATCACTATCATCTCTCTTCGATCAATCATCCTCAATCTTTTCCTAAGGACTTAGCACATCAATTGACCACAAATCAATCACCTTCAATTATCAAATCAATTCTCAAATCCAAATCAAATCATCCTTTAATCCAATTTAACCTCACGTTAAGGTTTTATGCCTTGTGAAGTTTTATTTAGACCTCATCCTTAATCAATCAATCACTTGGCTTTGTTCTTGAAGAATAATCCTCTCCAAGTACCTTTGCCCTATCTTTTGAGTCGATCAAGACTTTCATCTCACATCTTTACTTTGCTTAGGGTCATTAGTCAACCCTTAGTAGAAGAAAGACTTTGATCATCCTCCCAAGGTCTAAATTTTACCCAACTTGGTCATTACCTTTCTTGTGGTTTCATCAACATTTCTCGCCTAAAATCCTCATCCAAGGACTAAGGTACAATCCTAATCAAATCCGCGTCATAATCCAAGGACTCTACCAATCAATCAAATCCAATTTTATCAAATTCAAATTAAATCCCAAAACCCAAGATCCTGTCTAATTCCTTTCATCAAATTTCTTCCTCCTCCAATCAATATTTTCTAATGTTATTCTTGTATGGTCACAACTCGATCTCAAAAGAAAAATATGGTCGAACAACAATATGGTATGTTGGGCATTAGTGTCCTATATGAAGACCCTACACAAGATCCTACACAAAGTGTGCAACCCAGCATTCAAAATCAACCACAAGACCCTAATATGGTGGATCAAGATGAACTCTCTCTGGAAGTGCGAACTTTCTTAGAAGACTCTTATAGTCAAGAAATGTTGGAGAAATTTATTCGACATAATCCTAGTGCTCTTCAAAAGACTCTCCTTGAAAATGGAGCTCAACTCCCCCCCGATTTTGATAGACCCACTCTTGGTCAACAACCATAAGGAGACCTTGCTCCTAGTCATACCCTCACACCCATTATTCAAACTCAATCAATTGCGCCCCGCTCGTCATTCAACCCCAATCAATAGCACCCGCGACATTTATCCCCATGGTCTCCATTCCGCCTTCTTCCTTCTTAGCATCTATGCCACTATCAAATCTGATCTCATCTATTATCCAACATGCCTCTATGCCATCTTCATCTACCTAACCATACATTTCTATTCCACAATCCTCCATTCCTCTCAACAATGTCGCTAACTTCATTCGAGCCTCACTTCCTCCTATCACAACAATTTTTGGGTTGCAACCAATTGTCACTCAAGTCGTTGTGACATCGGTCATCACATCTCACATCCTTGCTTCCTCATCATATCAATTCATTAGTGGTGGTGGACCTTCCATGACTCATCTGATTCTAGTGGCAAACACAATTCATCATGTTCAAAATCCACAACAAGACCTCATTAAAGAAATCCAGGACATGAAAAACATTATCAAAGACATGAAGGAAGGGACTAACAAAAGGAATCCTTACTTGTTTGAGGAATTTTGTCCTTGTCCTTATGACCCGTCTATATCGGTTGCACCATACCCACTAGGGTTTGAGATCCCTAAGTCCACAAAGTATGCGGGCAAAGGGGATCCCTGAGAATATGTTCGTGAGTTTCACATCTTATGTCAAGAAGTCTCCTATAGAAACTTATACCTTCGAAGCCTCTTCCCTAAGAGTCTCATGCGAAATGCTCTTGCATGGTTCTCGTCCTTACCTAAAGGTTCTATCACCTCCTTCTCGGACTTAGCAGAGAAGTCTGTGGCTCACTATGTCTGCAATATGACTAATGATGTTTCCATGATGGACCTTTGTAACACAAAACAAAGGCCTGGAGATAATTTTGTTGACTTCTTGCAAAGATGGTGACATCTTATCAAGAAATTCCAATGGGACATTGCCAAAACAACACCAAATTGAATTGTTTAAAAAGAATCTCGTGCTCGAACTATCAAGACCTTTGACATCTCAATGTATTAAATATTTTCAAAAATTGACTAACAAGGGCCTAGCCCTCAAATGTGTCTTGTTAGAGGAAGGAACCTTGAAACATTACCAAAAATCAAGTCAAAATTCTTCCTCTTATCATAATGATAAACCAAAATTTTGGTCCAAGACCAAGAACGAAGTCAGTGATGATGTGACTGATCCAAAATAGGTCCAGACTGTGACCGCTCCTCCAAAACCCACCACCACCAATCGCCAATTCAATAATCAAAATTATTAAAATGAATCTCAAAAGCCTCATAACAATGTCTCAGTCTAGGGGTGACCACCTCGATCCAATAACAAGACTCCATGAGATTTTACTCCTCTTGTCGAGCTAATTGAAGTGGTGTTTCAAAAGCTTGTCCAAGCAAGCGCAATGGTCTTCCCAATAACTCGCTCATTCAACCCCAATCAACCCAAACCTAGGTGGTATAATGAGAATGAGTATTGTGAGTATCATCATATCAATGGGCATGATACACGACAGTGCATGAAGCTTAAAATATACATACAAGATCTCATTGATAGAGGTGAGATTAAGGTAGCAAATTCAACACCTGGTAACAACAATGACAAACTCAAAATGTACCAAGAACCCTTCCCAAAACATGATAAAGGAAAAGGCTCATTGTCTACCACTGTGAACTATGACTACACTAATCATATAATGGGCTTTGAATTTTTAGTTGGTCTCATTGAGCCTGCAGACAACCATGTCAATGTCATAACTATCCAAGGAGCTAACCCTCCCCCTTCCTAAAGAAGACCTAACCCTACTAAGATAGTCATTCAAGGCACTACATCTTTCACTTCCCACTCTCAGAATGACTGCAATGTAACCACCCACCGAGGCAGAGTCACTGTCCAAGGAACCTCTCCCCCACCAACCCCCCCCATGTCTTCCACCCGCCAATATGACCTCCTTGACCAACTTGGGAATACCCTCATGTAGATCCTCATCCTAGAACTTCTCAAGACTTCCCCTGTCCACAAAACAATTTTGGAACAAGCCCTCCTTGAGTCTCGCGTTCTTGATAATATCAATGTCGCCCAGTTTAAAGCTCTCATTGGAAACCTTGCAGCCCAACAACACCTTGTATTCACTTCCAATGATGCTCCTGTAGTTGAAGACCATAATAAAACTTTGCACATCAAAGCCCTTATCCAGAAGCACAAGGTCAAACGTATCTTGAGAGATGGTGGATCTGGACTCAATTTGTGTACATACAAGTTAATAAAACAATTGGGACTTTCTGAGGACTTGGTAGATACATCAGGAAGAATCACAATAAAAGTATATGATGATATAGAAAGAGTTTCTAAAGGCATGATCACCCTACCTCTTCAAGTGGGCCCTATTACAATTGAGACCCCTTGCCAAGTCTTAGATCTTGATCTCCCTTACAATATTCTCCTTGATCACCCATGGATTCATTCCTTGCAGGTCGTACCCTCCACTTATCATCAATGCATAAAATTCCCCTTCAATGGAAGAGAGATCACCATCAAAGGTGATCCACAACCCCTTCAATATCGCAAGCTCTTAGAGGGGAAGCATCCATATCATTTCCCACTTAATAGTCCCTCTCCAACTCCTCAATCTGACATATCAAATGTCACCTCCACCTCATCCCAAGCAGACCCAAAAATTAAGATCCTGGATAATGGCTACAGAGAATACAAATTGGAGGATGTCTTAGTAATAGGCAATCTCCCCATCCCCCAAGTCATTCGGCAAACCAAGAGAAATAAAAAAAATATTGAAAACAGGTTATACAATGCAAAGATGCCACCTTTTAGAAATGGGGTCCACTCAATGAGGAGAGCCTTGACACATATGTCTCTTCATGGTTGTACCGGGAAGAAGATGAAGACCCAGCAGAAATACCTAAAAAAATGTATCCAAAAGCATCAACTATAGTAGAAAAAATGGGTTATAAAGGACACGACTTGGGACTAGAGGAGAAAGGAACAAATGCACCAATAAATCCTCTCTCTTACAAATATAACAGGGGCTTGGGGTACACTCCATTTCCTAAGATCACTATCATGGGTGTCCCTTCAAGTCCTTTTGGATATCAAAGACTCTGACGAAGAGGAGTTCCATGAAATGCCTTTTGAATATGAAGATGACATTTTCTTTGACACCCACATCAAAACAACCACTCCCATAGCCCCTCCCATTCCACATGAGCTACACCTTGTCCATCCCAAACTTATAGACTGGGGGCAATGAGACAAACCCACTTTAGACATTTGTGTCGATGATAACGCTCTCATTACTCTCCTGACTATGTGAAATTTGGAAGACTGCAATAGAGTACACGGGATTCAACTGCATGAAAAGGGATACTTTGGTAGTCAGGTCAATGCCCTTAGTCACAAAAAAGATAATAAAAACAAAAAACATGATTCCCTAGGTGAAAACCTCTTCGAGTCACCTTTGGATGAGCAAAACCTAAAAACAAAGGGTGTATCCGAGAGTGAAAACCTAGAAAAGACACTTGAGGATGAGGGACTTGACCTCCCTACCATTGGTCATCTTCCATAGGACAAGTCGAATTTGTTAATAGAGGAAAAAAATAGTATCAATATGGGCACCGAAGAGATTCCAAAAAATGTGCTCATTGCCAATTCCCTCATGGATAAAGAGAAACAAGACTTCATCAATTTCCTCACAAAGACAAAAATCAACTTTCCTTGGTCTTATGCTGACATACCAGGACTAGATCCTGACTTGGTGGTTCATAATCTTGCTATCCACCCAGATACAAAACCCGTAAAATAGAAGTTGCGCAAGGTGCATCCACATATTAAACTCCTGGTCAAAGCAGAACTCCAAAAGATGTTGGATGCAGAATTCATTAAACCAATAGACTACACTGAATGGGTATCCAACATTGTACATGTCAACAAACCCACTGGGGGCATCTGCATCTGTACTGATTTTTGAGATCTAAAAAAGGCTTTCCCTAAAGATGATTTCCCTCTCCCCAACATACACATGATTGTGGACCTCACAACGGGACATGAGATGCTATCTCTTATGGACAAATTTTCTGGATATAATCAGATCAGGATCGCGGAAGAAGATCAACACAAAATTGCATTCACAACACCATGGGGGACTTTTCTATTTTTGGGTCATGCCTTTTGGCCTCAAAAATACCGGAGCTACATATCAACATGCAATGAGTGTTGGAATTGAAGGGTTCCAAGAACACTGAGAGGGGGGGTGAATTGGTGTTCTACCGATACAATAAGATTTTAACTTATTATAACATACACATATAAACCGGTAAATGAAGAAACATATAACATGAAGTAAATAAACCAACCACATGAATGAACACCATAACACACTGAATTTTATACGTGAAAACCTCAAAGAGGAAAAACCATGGTGGGATTTGTGACCCACAATATCAATTCACTGGCCATATGAAAGATATTACATAGTATGGGGGCTTGCACATGTAGGAAGGCACACTGCCTAGAGCACACTTCTCAACACAAAAGAGTCTCACTGACTACAAGCTTCTGTTGAGATAAAATAATAATGGTGAACTCACAAAATGCATCTGCAATGCCAAAAAGAGTTTCGGTTATAGCTCTGTTATGTACCAGTTCATAAACCCTAAACCCTTTTACCGGTATCCCCTTTTCTCTAAGAATGCTTTACAAACCATCTACTAGTCATTACATGATATAACTTTTGCATACAAATGATCTACATACATATCCTTCACATCATTTTTTTCTTCACATTGTTCTACACACATACCTATCTCCCAATGACCTAATAAACTGACTTTTATACCTATTACAAATAATATGCATTATGTCAGCTTACAACACATTACAAAAGATATTCAATGTGGGCTCTATACAATAATTACAAAATGATTTTACAAATAAAACTTTTTGGATCCCAAACTGATGTCGGCTTCACTGAAGTGCTAGATGTTAGTATCGGTGCTTGTTATGACCATAATTACTCCAATGTCGGTATCTATCGCTGTATGCCTCCAATGTTGGCATCTTCCAGTATATGCCTTCTACAGAATCTTGTTGCCATAAATGACAACATATGAATCCAATGAGTGTCAATTGCCAACGGTAACAATAATTTTTCATGACCTCTTGCACAAAATCATGGAGGACTAAGTGGACAATCTTCTAGGAAAATCAAAGACAAGACATGAGCACATCCCTATCTTAAGGCAAATCTTTGAAAGATTGGAAAAATACAAATTGCGCCTCAATCCTAAGAAGTGTCTTTGTTGTCACATTGGGAAAACTACTAGGTGTCATTGTTTCCCGCAGAGGCATCGAGGTTGATCCTGCAAAGGTGAAAGACATCATGGAAATGCCTCCCCCAAAGACCCTCAGACAATTGCACAACCTCCAAGGGAAACTCCAATCTATCAGGGGCTTCATCTCGCAACTTGCAGATAAATGTCATCCATTTGCACACCTGTTGTGCAAAGACACAAAATTCAAATGGGACTACCTGTGTCAAAAGGCTTTTGAAAAACTCAAAGAATATCTGGCATCACCTCCATTTCTTTTGCCTCCTACTCTTGGAAAGCCTCTTATTTTGTACATATGTGCTACTATAGTGGCATTGGGGGCATTATTGGCACAAATAGATGATCAGGCAAAGGAGCATGCCATATACTACATCAGTCAAACACTAGTCGAGTATGAACTCAATTATACCCCCATTGAAAGAGCATGCTTAGCATTGATATTTAGTACATAGAAACTTCGGCGCTACATGCTAAAGAACAAAACAAAACTGATTGCTAAGATTGACCCTCTTAAATATCTCTTGTCAAAAGTTGCCCTCACTAGCAAAACCGCTAAATGGCTCATGATGTTAAGCGAGTTTAACATTGAAAATGTAGACAGAAAAACAATCAAGGGATAGGTAATCACAGACCATCTAGAAGACGCTCCACTTCCAGGTGACCATCTGATCCTTACAGAATTGCCAGATGAATTCATAATGACTGTCACCACATCCTCCACATGGCAGTTGTACTTTGATGGCTCTTGCACCCAAAATGGATTGGGTGTAGGAATACTATTGATCACAGCTCAAGAAGATTGCATCCCAAAGTCATACAAGATAGCCTTTGCATGTACCAACAACATCACAGAATATGAGGCACTGATTATCGGACTACACTTGGCTATCCAATGGAAGATAGTGAAATTACAAGTCTATGGTGATTCCCAACTTATCATAAAACAATTCAATGACAAATATCAAACAAAGGATGACAAAATTATTCCCCATCGTAGTATGGTTTAAGATCTTAAGCAACATTTCATAGCAATCAAGTTTGATCAAATCCCATGAATAAACAACAAAGTTGTAGATGTAATGGCCACTATTGGCTCCCTCCTTCAGATGCCATCACATAGTCAGAAATGTGAGTTATTGGTCGAGCAATTATTCATACCAGCATGTCTTTTACCAGAATTCGAAATGGTGTGCATACTCGTTGGCCCTGAATCCCCCTGGTATCAAGAGACATTCACTTTCCTAAAAGATAACACCATTCCCTCACACCTTACCAAAACCCAACAACAAATCTTCATCTGTCGATGTGCTTGTTACACTATCCTTGGAGACACCTTATTCAGAATGCATTTTGATGGTTCCCTCCTAAAGTATTTAGATAAATAAGAGGCTGAATGGACACTACATGAAGTGCACGAAGACATCTATGGGTAACACTCAAGTGGCATCACCTTGGATAAAAATCTCTTGAGAATAGGATATTAGTGGCCTAAAATGGAAGTAGATGCATATAATTATGTGAAGAAATGCATCCCTTGCCAGCAACATGGTGACAAGATCCATGCACCATCACAAAAATTGTAGTCGTTCATTACACCCCAGCCCTTCTCATTGTGGGGGCTCAATCTCATTAGGGAAATCCACCCTACATCCTCCAACGGTCATAAATTCATTATCACTGCCACCGAATATTTCACCAAGTCGGTAGAGGCCATCCCTCTTACCTTCACCACTGGTAAGTAGATATCCAAATTCATCCTGAACTACTTGATCTATCTGTAAAGCGGAAAATCGCGAACGAACCCTAAGTGTTCCCCCCACCACTCCAAGGAGAGAGAAAGGAGGTCACTAGGGTTGACGGTTTTCACTTAGGGGAGACTTTACATTCAAAAGAGGGGTTGAAACCCACAAGATCCAATCCCACACAATGCAAGATTGGATTCTAAATGAATTTCAAGGGCTAAGACAGCAAGGCTACCCTCTTTTGTAAAGAATGTAAATAGAAGGATTGAGATGGGAATGCATGAAAAGTGAGAAAGATTCGCTTATAAATAGAGATAGGAATATAGGATGAAGCTGCGGACCTGGAATTAGCAGTAAAATGTCGAGACGATGCTGTCCTGCAAATTTGAGTGAAAGTTGACAGGATGATGGCGCCCGGCATGCACACGGTCCTCCGAAAAATCTGCAAAACAAAGGGGGATCTATTCGTCTCTGCACAAGGATTTCAGATCTTCAATTACAGCCACATACCTGCAACCTACACACAGAAAAGAGAGGATGATTGGGGGGTTAGGGATTAGGGGTTTGCCCTTAGGTCAAACCCCGGTTTTGGAATTAACCAAGAAATGAGAAATGTTGTAAATGTAAATGATTGTAATGTAATAAAGTACCAATACCTTGTTGTAAGAATGTTTGTATTCTTACATGCGAAGGTGTAATTGTTGTTGTATGTTGTATGTAGTATGTGATCTCCTCTTCAATGGTTGAATCCTTGTCTTGAATGCAACACTTAGCCTTGAATGGAGACTTAGAATGCTCAATTGCTTGAAGGAATGCTTGAATGCTTGACTGCTTGAATGTTTGAATATCGTTTCCGCGTCTTGTACACATATGTCCCTTCTCCTCAAAATGGGAGAGGAAATGTAGTTTATATACTTGTCAATTAGGGTTGATAGACTGATTTTTCTGACCTTAAGCCGACCTGGGAAGATTATTTTCCAATTTGCAAACATAAAGACCCGAAGCCCCAAAAGAGACCGGGCCCAAAATAGGGCCAGGGACTAGGGCGCTGGGCGCCATGGTCCCACCTCTAGGGATAGTAGGTTGCAAGGAGGATCAGGCCAGGGTGCTGAAAAATGCAGTTTTTGATGTCATGGACAAGTTTCAGGATCTTCATTCAGGTTCAGTGTTGCATCACCGTCGTGAAGACCCAAATGCAGTCGAAATTGCAAGTGTCGCAATTTTAGGACGCTACATTTAGGCCCCACTTTAGCGGGAGTATAAGCGTACGCTCATACTTCTGGTAAAGTACAAGGAAACAACATTGAAAGACTTTCACCACGTCAAGGAGACAAGATACGCCAAGCCCCCAGTGGACTAAGGATCTTACGACTTCAATTGACAAAGTAAAAGGGAAGATCACGAGGGAGAACCATGACTGTCAGTAGTAAGGTTCCCTCACTATGAGTCATGCAAGAGAAATACCAAAAATTTTCAAGGCAAAGCTAAGTTCGCCAAGAAATTTTCAAGTATCCTGAAGGGATAGACGGGGTGTATGCCCCCCTACGTTAAAGCGATCACACACGCCTCAATGGGGGTGATTGCTTTAAGGTAGTGATACATAGAAGAAATGAGAAGGGAAAGGAGCACGTTATCACAAAGATTTAGCCCCCAAGTGTGAGGTAAACCCAAGGATAATAGACACAAAACACAAAGCACGAGGTGACTTCGCTTTCCTCGGGGTCAGTATGCTGTATGATAATTCATGTATATCATATGTATGTATGCATAATTGTTCTTCATTCCCCAATCAAGGAAGGTCACCTAGAAGAAGGGAACACATGTGTCTTTTGAGTCAACATGAGAGAGACCAAAAGAGATCTCAATGCTTTGCATCATCCTCAAGTAGAAAACACTAAGGCCAACAAATAGAAGAATGATAATAACACATAGAAGAAGTAACAAAAGAGAGCAGAGAATCTGCTATGCTAATGAAACTATTCTAGCACGTCATCTACCCCCTGATCTTGCTGATCAATGTTTCGAGAAGGCAGGAAACATGCTAGAGGAGGAACATTCAACACAGCAGATGGAGCTATCACAAGATCCAAACAAGGGCTATGTTCATGTTCCAAGCCATGTTGTTCTTGTCTAGGAGCTAGGATAAGTGCTTTAGAAAATTCGTTAGATAAATGGTTATCAACATCAACATATTCATATTCACTATCAGAAGCAAGAGAAGTAACATTTTCATCATGAATAATATTTTCATCTATATCATCATCAAGATTTATAAAAATAGGATCTTTAACTTGCCCAGGATCAAGACCATCATTCATCTTATGTTTAGGAGATTTTGGAGAAAATGGAATAATGCTTGTTGAAGGTGTTTTTGGGGATTGCAAAGTTTGAGAAGCAACTGCCTGAGCTCTAAGATGATGCTTTCATCGGCATTCACGCGCAGAACGATTTCATCTAGTCTTAGTAGGAAGTTGAGAAGATTGAGGAGGAGGAATGTTCTCATCCTTATCACTTGGGTGTTTAGGTTGTGCTTTCTTAGGTTGGGCAATAGGAGAAGAGGAAGGTCTCTTTTCTCTATAAAAGGAAGGAGGAGGAACCGCTCCATATAAAGGAGGAATATTTGGTTTAGGAAGGAGACCAAGTCCATCATGACGAGGAGGTATAGGCCTACTTTTAGAAAGTTTATTAGACATAGACATAGTCACATCCATAGGAATGGGTTGGGAATCTTCTTGAGGAAAGACATTAGTTTTATCTTTCAAAGGAAGAACTTCCTTCTCAAGAATGATAGGAATATCAAGTTTGGGTGTTCTAGGTTCACTTAAAGATAGGATCATATCTTTTTTTCACTTTTTATAAGATTTGAAAAGATGATCACTTCGCAGAGGAAGAGATTGGAATTGTTTAGGCCAAAAATAATCAATAGGAACGCTAGAAGTTCTTTCAGCTGGTTTAAAGAGACTATGATTGACAGTAACAACTTCACCATTATGGGGAAATTTCAAACACTTATGAATAGGAGAAGCAATAGCTTTCATGGAAGATAGCCAAGGATAGCCTAGCTTCACACGAAATTGTTCGGATGAAGGAATAATAGCAAAGTTCAAATCAAGGGATTTGTTATGGACTTCAATAGGTAATGTAATAGAACCAATTGCAGGAGAAGAAAATGCATCAAATAATTTCACAACCACATTTGTTTTGTCATAAATCACTTGATTCAATTGCAAAGTAAAAAGAAATTCTTCAGTAATAACATTAACCATGCACGAAGGATCAATAAGCACTCCACGACAAGGTGTATTCTTGACTTTTGCAACTATGTATAAAGGGCCATCAGGTGCCCTGATAGTTTCACTAGAATCAAATGTGATGGAAGGTTCTTTAGGGTTTTCTTGCTGCTCTACAAAGTTAATCACATTCGAAGTCATAGACACAAGACCATCAGATGAGAAAGAGGAATCATTAGTCTCAATCACATTAGAGGTATGAGAAGGTAATGGATCAGTAAAAATCTTAAGATTTTGGTTAGGAGGAGCTACAGATGTATTGCCTTTATCATTCATACCAGAAACAAAGATAGTATTATTATCAATCAAATCTTGAATTTTACCCTTTAAAGAAAAATATTTTTCAGTATCATGCCCAGGTTGACGATGAAATTGACAAAAAGATTTGTTATCAAAATAGGGTGAATTAATCTTTGCAGGATCTATTTGCTTTATAGGAGGGAGAGTAAGCACATTTTGTTCCAATAACTTATTCATAATACTATGCAATGATTCATTCAAAGGAGTAAACATTCTTTCTTTCTTGAAAAACTTAGAAATAGGAGGCACACCTGATGCTGCATTCACATTGTTGATGATGTTTTCATTGAATTTAATGGACTCTCTGTTTGGTTTAAACTTCCCAAATGGTTGTTGACTACTATCACCCTTATCACTCGAAGCCATAGGATTTGCTTGTTCCATTTGACTCACAGTCAGTTGATAATTGTGAAGAGTCGCACACAACTGTTGGAAAGAAGTAAACTCAGAAAACAGAAGTTTTTCTCTAATATCTTTTTGTAAATTAGAAATAAAGATTCTTTGAATATCATTGTCAGGCACTGGAAAAGAGATTTGAGCATACAAATGCTTATATCTACCAATGAAATCAGTCACTTTTTCTTTAACACCTTGTTTACAATGCATTAAATCAATCAAAGTAACTTTAGGACTTATATTATTTTGAAATTGTTGAATAAAACCATTTGCAAGTTGTTCGAAAGAAGTAATAGAATAAGAAGGCAATGAGCAATACCATTGTAGGGTTTTATCTCTTAATGTCCTAGTAAACAGTTTTGCAAGCAACCTTTGGTCATAAGCAAAATCCGTACATATTGTTTGAAACATCTTAACATGTGTTAGAGGATCACCTTTACCATTATAAAGCTCCAAATGCGGGATTTCAACATGTTTAGGAGGGATAGCTCGAACAATGTCAAGAGAAAGTGGGCTCGCAACATCAAATGTGGGCACACTAAACTTAGATTGATTCATAGAGGCAATTTGTTGCTGTAAAGAAGAAACAGTTTGTGCAAGATTGTTAATGGTCGCTTCAGTCGAGGAGTTCATATTAGATGTGTTAGATTGTGATGGAGGTATTATGTTATTGAAAGAAGGTATTGATTGAGAGTAAGGTGGCAGGACACTATGATAGTTAGTCATAGGAGATGATTGGAAAGGAGGAACACTACAAGGAGGAATGGAATGGTTAAATAAATTGCCCCCTTGCGTCATGTTCATCTGTGGAGATGTAATAGGGACACTCATTGAAGGGATGAATGAAGAAGTTGGATTGAATGAAGGAAGAGGGTTAATTGAAGAGGAAGGATTGCCCCCATGACTAGTGATCATGGGGGGAATGTCTTGTATAGAAGTAGTCATTATGTTTGATGTAAAAGTAGGTATGCTAGCAATAGAAGTTGTCAATGGAATAGAATGATTGACTTGAGTGGGAGGTTGTGTATAACCTAAAGTTTCGGCACAACTCTTCATAGGCATCACATTCGAATCCACAATGTTTGCAATACCACAAAAAATATCAATTCCATTCTTATCACTTTGAACCATACATTTTAGACCCTCAATTAATGAAAGAGCTTGACTATCAGGATACTCTTGAGACATCCATTGCTGAAAATCATCAAATTGATTATCCAATTTCGAAAGTTGTTCTACAGAAACCTCATGGAGAGCTTCTTCATCATTAAGAGGATTAGAGGAATTACCCATGTCCTCATTAAGGAGGCCATTCAAATTAGGTTTCATCTCTTCGGTAATTAAACCTTGGAAAGACTTAATTCTAAGGCTTCGTCTAACGGGAATAGTGTAAGTAGGGCTTATTGTCATAAAGCTCATGCACTAGAGAGGGAGAGAAGATTTTGAATTTAGAGGTAGCAAATTTCAATAAAATCAGCCAATCTCCTAGATTTAAGCTGTTAAATGCAATCACGACAATCTCCCGAAATTTCGAAAAAATTGTCAGGGACCGTGGCGCTCGGGGTGCACACGGTCCTCGCAACTTTTTTTGAAATTATGAAAGCTATGATGATTTTAAAGCTAATCTGAAAAAATTGAGTGATTTTATGATCTGTAGATAGGCCAAATTAAAGTTGCAATCTCAAAATTGAACCCTACCAAGATTGTTGAAAAATGCAAAATTTGAATTTTGAAAAAGAGAGGGAAACTGAAATTTTGAATTTTATGATTTTAGAGGGAATACTAAGAGCAATGCAAGCTTTGAAATTTAAAAGTTGACTCAATTTCACGCAAAATTCAATTTTGAAAGCGAAAATCAAAGTTGTTGCAATTAAACACTTAATTTTAAAAGTCACAAATTGCAAGAATTTGAATAAAGCACTGAAATTTTGAATGAATGCCAACACACTTTTCAGATTTAGGACAGTAAGAATACAATTTCGACACAAAATTTCAATTTCAACAATTTTTGAATGATTAGAAGCCTTAATCCAAGCAATCACTAGACCAACTTTGACTTTAATTTTGAAAGTGTTATAATTGATGAAATCAGCCAAAATTCTGGATTTTAGCAGAAAAATACAGTAAGATCTAACTCCCGAAATTTTGAAAAAAATGTCGGGGACGATGGCGCTCGGGGTGCACACGGGCCTCGCAACTTTTTTCCAAATTTTCAGGGATGAAAGATATTATGATTTTATTGCGGAATCCAAAGTTACAGCTAATTTGGAGATGTTTTGATCAGTGAAATTGTCGGTCAAAGGTTGAATCAAGAGGGTTTTAAAAATTAGGGTTTTAACACTTAACCACTTAATTTTCAGAATTAAAGCACAAATATGAATTGATAATTTGCAATAGAAGGGTAGATCTAGAATTAGCATTAACAATTAAACATTTCACAAGCTCAATTACTAAAAAGAAATTTTAGGGTTTTTATGCAATTAACCTCTAAAAATTTGCAAAAGATCAAACACGGAAATGTAATCAAGGCATCCAATTTTCAGATGTAACCATGAATAATTAGAAAGGATGTTCACGTCAGGTTCACCAAAATGTAAAGCGGAAAATCGCGATCGAACCCTAAGTGTTCCCCCCACCACTCTAAGGAGAGAGAAAGGAGGTCACTAGGGTTGACGGTTTTCACTTAGGGGAGACTTTACATTCAAAAGAGGGGTTGAAACCCACAAGATCCAATCCCACACAATGCAAGATTGGATTCTAAATGAGTTTCAAGGGTTAAGACAGCAAGGCTACCCTCTTTTGTAAAGAATGTAGATAGAAGGATTGAGCTGGGAATGCATGAAAAGTGAGAAAGATTCACTTATAAACAGAGATAGGAATATAGGATGAAGCTGCGGACCTGGAATTAGCAGTAAAATATCGAGACGATGTTGTCCTGCAAATTTGAACGAAAGTTGACGGGACGATGGCGCCCGACGTGCACACGGTCCTCCGAAAAATCCGCGAAACAAAAGGGGATCTGTTCGTCTCTGCACAAGGATTCCAGATCTTCAATTACAGCCGCGTACCTGCAACCTACACACAAAAAAAAGAGGATGATTGGGGAGTTAGGGATTAGGGGTTTGCCCTTAGGTCAAACCCCAGTTTTGGAATTAACCAAGAAATGAGAAATGTTGTAAATGTAAATGATTGTAATGTAATAAAGTACCAATACCTTGTTGTAAGAATGTTTGTATTCTTACATGCGAAGGTGTAATTGTTGTTGTATGTTGTATGTTCTATGTGATCTCCTCTTCAATGGTTGAATCCTTGTCTTGAATGCAACACTTAGCCTTGAATGGAGACTTAGAATGCTCAATTGCTTGAAGGAATGCTTGAATGCTTGAATGCTTGAATGTTTGAATATCATTTCCACGTCTTGTACACATATGTCCCTTCTCCTCAAAATGGGAGAGGAAATGTAGTTTATATACTTGTCAATTAGGGTTGATAGACTGATTTTTTTTGACCTTAGGCCGACCTAGGAAGAATATTTTCCAATTTGCAAACATAAAGACCCGAAGCCCCAAAAGAGACCGGGCCCAAAATAGGGCCAGGGACCAGGGCGCTGGGCGCCATGGTCCTGGGGGACCAGGGCACTGGGCGCCATGGTTCTAAAGGACCAAGGCGCTGGGCGCCATGGTCCCACCTCTAGGGACAGCAGGGTGCAAGGAGGACCAGGCCAGGGTGCTGAAAAATGCAGTTTTTGATGTCATGGACAAGTTTCGGGGTCTCCATTCAGGTTCAGTGTTGCGTCGCCATCGTGAAGACCCAAATGCAGTCGAAATTGCAAGTGTCACAATTTTAGGACGCTACACTGTCGATATCGAATCCCAAAAGTTATCATTATAGATATGACAGACAATTCAAAAATCAAGATGTTAAAGAACTTTGCCAGAAATTTGATATCCAACATCGCTTCTCCACCCCATATTACCCACAAGGTAACAGTCAAGTTGAGGTTTCTAACAAAATCCTAACCAAAATCCTCAAAAAGACAACCAATCAAGTTGGTCGTGATTGGCACCTCCAACTCCACCCTGCTCTGTGGGCTTACCGCACCTCCATCTGCACACCCACAGGAGCCACCCCCTATTCTCTTATCTTTGGATCTAAATTCATCCTCCCTCTTGAGATCGAGATCCCCTCTCTAAGGGTGTCGCTGTAGAATATCCTACCAGACAAAGAATACAGAATTGCTAGCCTACAAGAGCTAGAACTATTGGATGAAAGGCGCCTCAAGGCCTTAAACCATCTTCGGGTATATTAGAATCACCTACACATGAGTTACCACAAGAAGGTTAGAACCCGAGAATTTGAAATTAGTGGTCTTGTCCTCGTGGAAAATCAAAAAAACCTTCAAGAAAGAGAAAAGAAAGGCAAGTTTGAGCCTAATTGGCTTGGACCATATGTAATCACAGCAAAATATGGATTAGGGGCATATCAGTTGGCTACTCCTAAAGGAGATCCTTTGGATGATCCAATGAACATCATGCACCTAAAAAGATTCTATGCCTAGTCCGCAGAAAGTCATCAATTGTCAAAAAATCAAAAAATCAAAAAAAATCAAAATATCAAAAAAATCAAAATATCAAAATATCAACAAAATTCAAAAAATTAGGAAAAATACAAAAAAATGAGAAAAAGATCCTGAAAAAAGATTGTCACTCTAGTGAAAACCTGGTAAACAAGCGCCTTGTGACATAAAAAAAAAGTGAAGAAAAATCAATTCGTCCATTGGTGAAAACCTACATGCAAGAGCTAAGGTAAATAATCTAGATCCATTGTCTATCAGGTCAATGATCCATCACCTCATATCCATCATCCTCACTATCCAATTTTCCCATCATGACATTCCTCTACTCCTGCTAGAATAAATCACGTGTATGATGATGAGTCTTCGTCTAAATCCTAAATAAAGATTGTCCCATGAAACTGAGCTTTTGTGTCTTTGTGTGAGATTCATCAAGTCTTGAGGTCAGTCCTGAGTCCACAAGTTAATCTTCAAGGTCATCTGGTCATTTGCCTAATCCAAAATCCACCCACCCTATCCTTTGCCCTTGGGATGAATCCTTCCCTCACCTAGCAGTTTAATCCTCCATCATAATCCTACTCTTGGCAAGAGGCGTCATTTGGTCATGTATGGGTGACTTGTTTGATTTCTTGGATTTTCATTTTGACTTGTATATTTTGCCCTGCAACTGCATCTATCTACGACTACTCGGACCTTCCATATCTAGGTATGTTTACAATAGGTGCATACTGGGGCATATTTTCATAGCATGGTGTGTTTTGGATCTCTCTTATATGAACCAGCAACCAGGTACTAATGTTTATCAACACTTACATTCTTGTGTACAAGAGGTATCAGTGTGTTTGAGGGTTTCCTTGCACGTACCCACAACTTTGTATCAGTGTTCCTCAATACTTGCATGGTTGTGTGTAAGGAATTCCCGTTTGACTATGAGTCAGTCTGTGCCTTGGGTTTCTCATGGCATCCTGGTTCCTATAATCAGTGGTGCGGGTTATCAAGGGCAATATTGGTGCAAGAGCACCTAGCTTCATTCTCAGCTTCATTTTCATCTCAGGTTTGATTTTTGTTAGTTTTAAGTGGGAAATTTGTTTAGGATGTTTTTGAAGTTGTTCTAGGTTGTTTGGATGAGTTTTGAACTCATTGTGTGGTTTTGGTTTCTTGTTTTCATCTTTTTGCTCAAAGTTGCCAGTTTCGTGTTGCCTGCCAAAATGATGGAAAAATGAGGTTTTTTTGTGGTTTTTGTTTTGAAAAGGTTTTAGACATGTTTTATGTTTGGGTTTTAGGTATAAGAAGTATTTTTAGGTTATGGTTAGTTTTGGAGGACAATCTTGCATTTTCTAGGCACCAAAAGTTGTCATTTAGGCATCAAAATCTCAAAATTAAGTGCCCTTGGACATGTACCTATCCATACAGGAGGTTAAGAAACTTGGAGAGGTATTTAATCTCCCATTTTAACTATTTTAAGGGTTGATCATTCGAAGTGAAGAAGCATTTTTCAATCTTGCACTAGTTTTACTTGGTTTTTCTCTAGTTTTTGGCTCCATGTGAACAACAGTCCATACACCAGAAGTACTTGGCCATACTGTTCTTGCATTTTCAGGTTCTAATGTGTTTTCCTAAACTTTTCCCTTTGGTGGCATCTAATTTTATCAAGTTTTGAGTTTGTAGCAAAATTAGTTTGATTTGATAGTTTCACTGCCTTGTCTAGGAATTGGCCAGGATGCTTGGCCAACTTGGCTTCTTGGAGTCCTAAAATGCTCATGGCTTCCCAAGAACCAGTTGGTCAACTTGTAGACTATGTAAATACATGTTTTTTTTTCAAGAATGTAGGTGTGAGGAGTTTTGTGGCCATTAAGCCCTAGGCAAGTGTGCCATTTGGCTAGGGTCTTGAAGAAATTTCATGCTTTGCTCTTCTATAGCAAGTGCATTTAAAAGTTGAACAGATTTTCCTTGATGATTTAGTTTGTATGCCAAGGCAAAGAGGATTTCTAAGCCATTAGGAGAATGTTTTCAAGTGTAGGTTGTGAAAATAATGTAGAAAAACAGTGAGTCACTATTTTAGAGTCAATTTTCCTTCATTAGCCTACTCTCCATCTTGCATTGGAGCTTGTAAGGTTGTTATACCTCCTTCTAATTGCTTGTGAACAAGAACAATGGGTGGATTTGATGTTACCTTTGAGTTTGAAGTTTCCAAGATCAAACAATGATCTTTGAGGCAAGATTGTAATGCCAATTTTTTGTCACAGTCAACTAGGACTGAGTTTTACATTTCCTTTTGAAGTTATATATGTAATCTTCTCCCTCTAAATGATAGGTATGAAGGACAATAAGCTATCAAAGACTGAGCCTTGTTAAGGAGCACTAAACAGACTTTTTGTAAGGAGTTTTAATAGTGAAAGTGCAAGTCACAGTGAACAAAAAATAGTGAAAGACAAAAGGGCAGCAACAGTTAGCTTTGATAGTCAAATAATCCATTTTTGTAATTGCCCAATGCTTGTATGCAAGGCTAACATGATTCTCCTTGTTTCTAAATGGTAGAAATGCTTACATGTTGAATGTAATTGGTTTTGTTTGCAAGTGATGTGTTTGAAAGAGGCAATATTGGAAAAGTTGTAAAATGTTGCATTGTCCTCATAAGCAACTTTTGTAAAAAAAAACTTGCTCTTCAAACTTGAAGTGTAAATATTCTTATTTGTGGCCTAACTAGTTAGTAGTGTAGACACTCAAAATTGTCATGTCTAATTAAATAAATATTTTATTTATTTAATTATCTAAGCCTAATTCTTCTATTAATTAAATAAATCTTTATTTATTTAATTAATTCATTTATCCTCTTCTAGCCTTATTTCTCATTTAAATAAATACATTTATTTATTTAAATTATCCTTTTCCTAAATTAAATAAATATTTTATTTATTTAATTATCCTACTTCTTCTATTAATTAAATAAATTTTTATTTATTTAATTAATTCATTATCTTTTTCTACACATGACACATGTCATTCATCCCTTAATTCCTACACTACCTACCTCTTTCATTATTTTATTATTTCCTCTACCTACCCTCTAATCCTAGCCGACCTCCTTTTTACACCTCTCAATCTTATCCCTCCATTTCTTATGGTGTCTTCTATTTAAGGAGATGCATCCTTCATTATCAAACCCTAATCGACAATCTTGAAGACTTGGCTACACTACGATCCTACTTGCAACCACATTCCGTTCTTTGTTGAGCTCTTGTGCACATAAAATCTGAGAGCAAATATATCAAGCAAGATCAATGGAGATAGGAAGAATGGAGATCAAAACCCTATTGGACATGTGATGGTATCATCTTTGTGATTTTGTTTTATTTACATTGTCTTAGGCAATCTTCATATGTTATGGTGGATCTTTGTTGTTGTTAGGCTAGGGTTTTCTGGTTAAATTCATTTAGCCTTTCAATCTTGTTATTATTTTTATCCATTTTCACCATACACATTTTGGCACGCCCGGTGGGACACTTGTCCCTTTGCATTTAACCCCCTTGTTGCAGGTCTTGTGTTTTTGAAGTTGCAGATCGGACATTTTCGGCAACATTTTTGGTATTTTCACGTCTGCGCACTTTTGGATCGCTTTTTTGATTTTCTGGCGCATCTGAGACAGCTGGATCCGCGTCTATGTTTTGGTCATATTTCATTTTGCAGGTTCCAGGGAGGCGTGTCTGTGTTACTGAAATGCGTCTGTGTCGTTTTCAACTGCGTCTGAGTACAGAAAGCGCATCTGTGGTTTTTAATTGCGTCTGTGTCTTACAGAACCGCGTTTCTATTTCTGAGTCGCATCTGCATAGGTGGTAATCACGTCTGTGTATTGCCTGTTTCAAAATTTTGGAAATTTTATTGATTCAATTTTTGGATTTTGCATTTAGGGTTTTAGATCTGGTTTATTTTTGGACTAACATTTTCAGATCTAGCTAACACAATTGGTGCAGCTTGCCTTGGAAGCTAAATCGTTTGGTTGAAGGCCCCTATTTTCACAAAGTCTTTTGGGTTTTAAAATTTACCTAACTTGTGTGTTTGCAGGAAGAGGTGATTATTTCAAACAACCCAAACTACTAACAACTCTTTGTTGCAGGTCCTTGGCAAGAGTTTTTGATTTTTATTGTGTGCCTTGTTTTCATAGACTAGCAAACACTTCCATTGGTGTACTAAAATTGAATCATTGTCTTTTGTGTCTTGAGCAATAGGCTCTTTTTGTTTAATCTTTAGAGGGTCTGTCTTCCCGTGTGGTCATTAGGACTACTAGTGAGAAGAGAACGACCCAAGTGGTAGCGAGGAAAACCCACCTCTTTCGAACCACTATAATCAAATGTATTCATGGTGAAAACTATGAATAACGTGTGTTGATTAGTTCATACTGACACTATGTCTCCCCATAAACCCGTTTGATCAAATTTATTTGATCATTTGTAGGGCGTAAACCCTACCGGCCACACGAGCGGATGCCCTTACTAGCACCTTTTTGTTTTAGAAGCCCAAATCCTTCTAGTTGTTGGGGCAGGAGGTCGGACCTCTGGTAGCGGCCCACACACATACGGTTCTTAGTAGAGATACAAAGTTCGCCATGGGGAGTTTTCATGGGGACTGATGCTTGGCTGACCCGAGAAGTGAGTGTCAAGGGTGGAGCCAGTGAGGTCAAGCATCTAAGTATCCGCTCTGAATAGCATAGCCTCGGGGGTAAAACCCCATGTGGGATCAACAACTATTGTCTTGGCCAGCCATAAGAATTGTGCTTGACTTCTTTTAAACATTCAAACATTCAAAGACCAAACAAAAAAACATTGTGTCTTTTGTGTCTTCAAGTGTATGCAAAACAATTTTACATCAAACAACACACTTTTCTTGGAGTCATTTTGGAGTCTAAACACTTGCAAACATTGAGTCCTCATCAACATTGTGTTCTCTTGTCATGAAAAACAGTCAAACAGTCAGATTTGGTCACAACAAAATTACTTCACAGATTGGAAAAAATTGTACAAATTTTACAGAAACGCATCTGTGTCTGTTTTAACCGCGTCTGAGTCATCTAAACGTGTCTGTGAAGGGCAGAATAGCGTATGTGTTTATAACAGCGTCTGTGTTGAATAGAAACACGTCTGAGTTGGATAACCGCGTCTGTGAAGTATACAGGCGCGTCTGTGTTCAAAATTGCAAAAAAAAGTTTCACAGTCTAGCAAACAAAAGAAATCAGTTTCGGAATACTTGAGCTTTCTAGGTTGTTTCTTCAGGTTTCATCTAGCATTCAACCTGTCTTTGGGTCTCACATAGTCCATTATTGCTTCACATCTCATTTTACATTCATACTTGTCTAAACTTGGGTCAAAAGGTCACTTGCTTGTCCTCATCATACTTTGTCAACACACTACATACAACAACACTTTGCTAAGTGGTCCCTCATCAAGGTTTCTTACCTTTGGGTCTCATTTGGTCTTACTTAGAGTCAAGGTCAACTTACCTCATCAAGAGAAACTATCCTCTCTTTGGAAGTCACACCTACTCTACTACATACATACTTGGTCTTACACTTTGGACATTGCAAGTATACCTCAGATTCATTTACATTCCATCCAACTCTTGGTCTTCCATACTTTTTCCATTTTCATCTAGTCTTACACATCTTGGTCAATACCTAGTTCATGGTTGAAACCCGTCTTCAAAAATCTAGGAGAGAAACTAAAGAGGCCCAAGAGTCCGAAAACATGAGTTCTTATGAGTATGACAACGATTTATTTTTCAATACTGATCACACTACATTGCCTGACATTGATGTCTATAGAAACATTCCAAATGTGGAGAACGCAGACACTACAAACAACAATGCTACACACAATGACAATTTGGACAACTTATCAATATATTCAACAGATGTGGAAGAATCCATTATGAATCCTCATTTCAATCGATTGGTTGAGGAAATAATGAGGAGGGATAGACAATACTTCTTACACATGATGGCACAAAGTGGAGCCGAGATACCTCATGATTTTGACATGTCTCAAATAATGGAAAATCAACCTTTGCAACAAACTCACTCCAACATGGATCAAAGGAGACCTAATAGTGGAGGAAATAGAGGACCACATATGGTACTTGAATCACCATCAGCTTTGCTTCAAAAACCAGAGGACCCACATACACATGGTCAAACATATGATACTTACCTTCGTAGACCATTATGGAAGTCTTATGTAGACAAATATGCTCAATCACATACTAATGCTAAGGATCAACCACCAAAACAATTGGATGTTCAAAGGCATGCTCAAAATTTGGACACAAGGAAACCTCATGTCAAATTTGGGGGCAACACAATGGAACATGACATGCCTGTAGAATATGGTATACATGCACAAAATAGATATGGGGTTCCTCAACATGAATCCATACCAAGTGCTCCATATATGCCGCATCAATATAGACCTCCTCCATATGAACATGTGTATGATCAATATCATCCATATATGCAACAAGCTCCTCCTCAAATTGGTGCCTCAAACATGGGGTATGGTTCAAGAAGTCGATCTCCACCTAAGAGCAATTTGGAGCAACAAATCAGAGACTTACAAAAGAAAATGGAGGACATAAATGCACTGAAGCCAACATACACAATGAGAGACATATGTCCTTATCCATTTGACAAGAGTATTCCAATGCCTCCATTTCCTACACACTTTGTGACGCAAAAAATTTGATAAGTATAGAGGAAAAGGGGATCCTAAGGCACACATAAGACAGTTTTTCACAGCTTGCATTGAAGCAGCTTCAGAAGAGACATATTTGATGAGATTATTCCCACAGAGCTTAGGTGATCAAGCTATGGAATGGTTCTCCCAACTCCCACCTGGTATTAAGTCATGGGGTGACTTAGCAGAGGCATTTATTCAACATTTCTCCTACAATATAGAGACAAACATATCAGTCACTACTTTGTGCAACACCAAGCAAAAAGAGGGAGAATTTTTTGCATCATTTTTACAAACATGGAGAAATCTAGCTAGCAGATGCTCTTGTGAAATTCCACAGAAACAAATGGTAGAAATGTTCACATAAAACGTTAACAAGGACATTGGCTATGATCTAAGGAAAGCTTGTTTGTCCACTTTCAAGGATGTCATTGAAAAGGGCTTAGCAATAGAAAAGGTCCAAATTGAACAAGGAGTCATTAAGATATTCAAGGAGAACAAAGATGACTTTAAAGGAAAAGACAAGCCAAGATTTTGGAATAAAAACAAGAACATAGTCAATGATGGTGTTGTTGATGCCAATACAGTGCGACCCAAATTCATCTTTTCGGGATCAAGTTCTACAAACAATCAAGTGAATACTCAAACAACTTCCAAATCACGAAGGAAGTACACTCCATTGGGAGAACCACTTGAATCAGTCTTCAAAAAGCTTGTGGCAAACAAGGTAATCCCAGTTCCAAATTTTCCTCCATATGAACCAAAGGTCAAACCAAATTGGTGGAATGATGATGAGTATTGTGAATTTCATAAGAGCAAGGGTCATAAGATAGGAAATTGTCATCGACTGAAGAATATTGTGCAAGATCTCATTGATAGAGGTGACATTGAGATTGAGGGACACTCATCCAACCAAGAACATGAGATGTTTAAGGAACCATTCCCAAAGCACAACAAGGGAAAAGCTGAAGTCACAGATGATCAAGCCAACTATACTAGAGCACCTTATAGCTATGATTCAACTATCAATCACATCTCAATGGGCAATCATATCTCTACTATTACCATCAAGAACAAAAACCCTGAGAACCTTCCTCAGAGACCCAAGATTGTCCTAAGAGGTGTTGGATCTTCTTCTGAACCTACCTCTGAATGTCATGTTACAACTCGTCGAGGTAAAATTACATTGCCAGGTGCCTCCACTAAAAATACCACTTCTTCATCAACCAAACCTGAGTATGACCTTGTAGAATAGTTAGGGAAGACACCCGCGCTCATCTCCATCCTTGAGCTCCTACATATATCCCCCGCTCATAAAGCTATTCTTGACAAAATCTTGAGAGACACCACCATTCCTACTGATCTGAACATGGACCAGTTTCAAGCCATGGTGGGTTACCTTTCCATTCCACATTCCCTTACATTCACAGAAGCCGATGATGCCTTCGTAAGTCAACCACATAATGCACCATTACATATTGAAGCCTTCATACACAAACATCAAATAAAGCGAGTCCTGATAGATGGAGGAGCTGGTCTAAACATTTGTACATTAAGCACCATTAAACAATTGGGATATTTTGATAAAGCTGTGAATTCAAAAAATAAAATCACCATCAAGGCATATGACGATGAAGAGCGCTCATCTAAAGGCACAGTCACCTTACCTCTAAGAGTTGGACCAGTTACAAAGGATGTGGTTTGTCAAGTCCTAGATCTGGATCTCACTTATAATATATTGCTAGGACATCCTTGGATTCATGAAATGAGGGCAGTCCCATCGACGTATCACCAATGCATTAAGTTTCCTCACAACAGAGTCGAGGTAACAGTTAACGGTGATCCTAATCCATTCATATATTGCAATAACTTGAGATCACATACTGAGACCATCATTCCCAGTAATCGTGAAGTTGTTCCTTCTTCGACATATATTGACCTTGAGTCATTGAAACCTTCGACATCAAAACAAGGTGAACTTAAAGGCAAATTTTAGGACAAAGGCATGGGAGAATACACTTTAAATCAGACCATGTATTTACGACAAGTCATGAGCTCTCCAAAAGAATATGGAAGGCCACATCCTAACAAGCAAATATCCATCATGGTATTCAAATGGGATCCTACTACCTTTCAAAGATGGGGTGAACTGGAAGAGGAAAGTTTATACAAAATGCTCTACAAAGACATTGAAGATGACACACAAGATCAGATCAATATACCCTATGAGAAATATGGCAAAGGCTTCAAGATTCTACAAAAATTCGGGTATGATGGAAAAAGCCCTCTTGGGTTACGAAAGGAAGGCGTTATGGAGCCCTTACAACCTGAATTGACTGTAAAAGGGAACGCTCGAAGGGACTTGGTTTTCTGACTTCCAAGATCCACACTTAAAGGACAGAAGAGGCATCACGAATCAAAATTGCCAAAATTCAACAAGAGGATCGCTATTCCACAGACTCCAACGAATGGGAATGGGGTTCAGACAAATCCTCCAATGACTATGAGCTCACCGAGACATTCAGAGAGCCAGATAAACCCACAAAAGAAGAGGAATTTGATAAAAAGTTTAGAGTTGGTCAAGAAACAACCCATGAGGATTCTGCACAGTCTTCGTCTCAATGTTCTAGGTCGAAATCACATAGGATGAGAACACCTATCCCAGAATGCGCTACTAGTGATGACAATTTGGATTCGCTTGCGATCGAGACTGATGAGGAGAGTGCCATCGATGACCTCGATAATTACCTCGACATACCCGAATATAACCACATCTTCACTCTTAACCCCGCAAACTCCGAAAACATTAAAGGCCTTCCTCTTGTTCACCACCAACTCATTGACTGGGATCATGAAGGACCAGCACAGTTTGACACATTCCAAAAAGACGAAGCTGTTATTGACTATCTTGGCATAAGAGATGATCTTCCCCCTGGGGACCATAAAGTAGGGTACACTATAGAACTCAACAACATGGCATATTTTGGTGAGGGTGTCAGACCTTCTAGTCGCAAAAATGTGAAAATAAGAACAAATCAAGGGTCTTATGGCGAAAACCACACTGTGGTGCTATCTAATCCCAAAAAAGTAAAAAGAAAGGACGTATCTGAGGGCAAAAACCTCTCTGAGGCACCCAAAGATGGAAGGCTCAACATTCTCCCAGCCTCGTATGAGGAAAAGTCATCCATGTTGGTAGAGGAGACTATCAAAACAAACATTGGTACGGAAGAGGTTCCACACAACATATTCCTGGCTAAATCATTGACAGAGTCCGAAAGGTCACAATTCATAACTTTCTTCAAGGAACGACAAATCAACTTTGCATGGTCATACGCTAATATGCCTAGACTAGATCCGGATTTGGTAATGCATCATTTGACAGTCAAACCGGGGGCAAAGCCAGTGAAACAAAAATTAAGAAAAATGCATCCACAAGTGGCGTTACTAGTCAAAGTAGAACTTGAGAAATTATTGGATGTCGGATTCATATGCCCAATTGATTATCCTGAATGGATCTCCAATTTAGTACCTGTCAGTAAACCAGATCACAACATCAGAATATGTACAGATTTCAGAGATATCAACAAAGCTTGTCCAAAAGATGATTTCCCATTACCAAATATCGACTTGATTGTTGATCTCACGGCAGGTCATGAAATGTTATCATTAATGGATGGATTTTCTGGCTATAATCAAATAAGGATCGCACCCGAGGATCAACACAAAACATCATTCACTTGTCCTTGGGGAACTTTCTGCTGGAATGTCATGCCCTTTGGGCTAAAAAATGCAGGTGCTACATATCAAAGAGCAATGACTACTATCTTCCATGATCTCATGCACGTAACCATGGAAGATTATGTTGATGATCTCTTGGGTAAATCAGTAGACAGAAATACACATTTGGACATACTTTCAGTCATCTTTGATCGGTTGGAAAAATACAAAGTAAGATTAAACCCCAAGAAATGTGTCTTTGGAGTAACCTCCGGGAAGCTCCTAGGATTCATTGTGTCCAAAAGAGGAATCAAAGCCGATCCAACAAAAGTCAAGGCTATCTTGGACATGCCACCACCCAGAAATATCAGTCAACTTTGATCCTTACAAGGGAGACTCTAGTCTATACGAAGATTCATAGCACAACTTGCAGATAATTGTAATCCTTTTCAACACCTGCTACATAAAAATATCAAATTCAAATGGGATGATAATTGTCAACAAGCTTTCCAGACGCTCAAAGATTATCTCTTGAATCTGCCCATTCTGATGCCACCAGTTCTAGATCAGCCTTTGCTACTATACATATCAGCTACTCCAACAGCACTGGGGGCACTCCTAGCAAAACAAATTGCTGACGGCAAGGAAAAGGCAGTATACTATATCAGTCGCACATTGGTGGGATATGAGCTAAACTACACACCAATCGAGCGTGCATGTCTCGCTGTGGTCTTTGCTTCACAGAAATTACGACATTATATGCTCACTCACAAGACTAAGTTGATTGCAAGGATAGATCCATTGAAATACCTCCTCAATAAAGCAACACTTACTAGGCGGCTGGCCAAATGGATAATGATCCTTAGTGAATTCGACATTGAGTATGTGGACAGAAAAGCAATAAAAGGACAAGCCATCGCGGATCAATTAGCAGATGCCCCCATGATTGATGATGTTCCTCTAAATTCAGAATTTTCAGATGAATCCATTTTAACAATATCACATGCAAAACCATGGCAACTGTACTTTGACGGCTCATACACACAGCATGGGGCAGGAGCGGGCATCCTCTTCATAACTCCTCAAGGCGACTCTATACCAAAATCATACCGCTTATCATTTCCTTGCACTAACAATATAGCGGAATATGAGGCATTAACAACTAGATTGCGCATTGCAGTTCAGTGGAAGATCCAAGAAATTCATGTTTTTGGGGATTCCCAACTTGTCATCTATCAAGCAACTGATGATTACCAAACAAAAGATGAAAAATTACTGCCTTACAAGCAAATGGTGGATGATTTGAAACAACATTTCACAAAGATAGATTTTGAGCAGATACCAAGAGAGCAGAATCGTGCCGCCGATGCCATGGCTACAATTGCTTCACTGATTGATCTACCTCAAAATGAGACCTACTATGAGTTCTTGGTGGACAAACTGCTGGTTCCTTCATATGAGATCACTCCTACTGAAATGATATGTGTTGTTGGTCCCGAATCCCAGTTATATGGTTCCATCTTCACATACCTTCACGACAATACCCTACCTCCTGATCTATCAAATAACCAACGACGCACCTTCATTCACCAATCCTCTCGATATGTCATTTTAGTTGATATCCTATCCTGGCGAGGTCTAGATGGCACTCTTCTTAGATGTTTAGAAAGAGACGAAGCTCAGATTGCGTTACGTGAAGTGCATGAAGGGATATGTGGTCCACATGCTAGTGGTCCTACCTTGGCCAAGAAACTCATTAGGACTGGATATTACTGGCCCAATATGGAAAAAGACTCATATCAGTTTGTCAAGAAATGTAAGCAATGTCAAATTCATGGAGACCTCATACATGCACCAGCACAAGAACTACAACCACTTGCGTCTCCTTGGCCCTTTTGTCAGTGGGGACTCGATCTCATAGGCAAGATTCACCCTCCTTCTTCCAATGGTCACAAATTCATTATCACAGCCACAGAGTATTTCACAAAGTGGATTGAAGCCATGCCTCTCACACAAGTCACTGGAAAACAGATTGCTACATTCATCCTTAACTATATCATATGCCAATATGGTATTCCTATTTCCATTATTACTGATAACGGGTGTCCCTTCAAAAATCAGGATGTTTGTGAACTCTGTGACTGCTTCCATATTTCCCATCATTTCTCCACACCATATTACCCCCAAGGTAATAGCCAAGCTGAGGCATCTAATAAAACAATCCTTAAAATCCTCAAGAAGATAGTCGACAACGCTAGCCATAATTGGCATATCCAACTCAATCCTGCACTTTGGGCCTATCGCACAAGTGTTTGCACACCTACAGGAGCTACACCATATTCACTTGTTTATGGAACTGAAGCCATCTTGCCTATTGAGGTCGAGTTACCCTCTTTACAGGTCTCTTTGCAAAACATCATCACTGATGAAGATTACAGGGTCTCTCACTTACAAGAACTAGAACTGCTGGATGAACGGAGACAAACTGCTTTTAATCATCTCAAGGCTTACCAACAACGAATGAGTCGTAGCTACAATCACAAAGTCAAGCCTCATACATTTGAGGTAGGTGACTTGGTTCTCAGAGAAAACCCCAAGAATCAGCAAGATAGAGAGAAGAAGGGCAAGTTCGAACCAAATTGGCTTGGTCCCTACATCGTTACAGCAGCATACAGATCTGGGGCATATCAGCTCTCAACTACAGAAGGTGAACCTTTGGAGGATCCTATAAATAGTATGCACCTTCACAGGTTCTACACATAGCTCTTCAGAATATCCTAATTCAAAAATACAAAAAAAAAAATCAAAAAATTCAAAAATACAAAAGAATTATAAAACAAAAAAAAATCGTTACTTGGTGAAAACCTGGCAAACAGGCGCCTTGTGACACAAAAAAAATCAAAAAATCAAAAAAAGTAAAGAGAAATAATTTCGTCCAATGGTGAAAACCACTTTGGTGGCGCCCTGGGCAAGTACCATGGTGAAAACTGGGTCACCAGTGCCATGCATAGAGGCATTGCTCCTCCCTCCTTCAGGATCCACTTTCATCCTTTCACTTTGCACACACTCACAACCTATTCGTTCATAATAAACTTACCCATTCCCATCATGGCTTGTTATTGATCTACCTAAGATTGGTTAGCCATTCATAATAAAACTCCCTTTCCATCCATAATAAATCAGATCCTATCTGTGGCTAAGGCAAATCCTATGTCTAGTGATGGGTGTGGAACTAAGAACATCACATGTTTCGAGGAGTACAATTTCTTTCAGCTTCCTTCAGTCTATTCGCGCACAATCTGCAATAAAGCAACATTTGCATTGTCAGTCCGCAATAAAGTTTCATCTTCTCCGCAATAAAGTATCAGCTTCATGGATTCAGTCAGTTTCAGATGAGACAGGAACAACAATGGGCTTCAACAAATCAAATCTTTCAACAAACTCAGACAACATATGGTTCAGTGCTATCTATCCTTTTTGTGAAAGTAAACATTGTGACCACAATCAAATAAGACTTATACAAGTGACAAGAGACACTAAACTTGAGGACTACAGTGGATGTTGGTGTTGAGTCTTGGTTTTCTTTTGATTTTATCTTTTGGTGACGTGTCTTTTAGCTTTTCCGGGATGTCTCTGACTAGAGATTCTATCTCCAGGATGTCTTTGGCTAGAAAGGCGAGGATGGGGTATCGTCACCTATTTGTATTTGTTGTCTATGGATTGTCTCTTAGTAATGCTATGACTTGTCCAAGGATATGAGGACACTATGAGTCTAGTATGAACTAGGGCATTCCTTGTTTGTGACTGTCTTATCTCCATGCAAACAGGTACAATGACTTTCTAGGTCGAACATATGCCTCGATTGTCATAACCTACTTGCCATAATAAAGCTCAATGATGATAACGCACAAGAAGCTCTTTCACGTTCATCTCTTCTATCTTTCATCCCCCTTTCTTGATTGACTTCCATCGTCCTTCTTGAGTCCGTGTAGCCTGCTATCACATGACTGAGTATAATGACACACCAAAAACATTTGCATTTCATGTACTTGCACCTGCATTACCACATATAAGCATTTCATACATACATATAGATATCACAACTGCATCACATCTTGCACACAACACCTGTTAGCACAATTTACATTTGCATTATCATATTCATCTGCATTTACATACATTCACATTTGCATCATGCATACACATATAAAACATAAACAAACATAAAAGAACAAAAATATTGCATTGCATCATATACATATTTGCATCCATATCATAAGCATCACATAAGAACATCTCATCACATAAGTACACATGCATATAGCTGCCGCAAAGATGAATCATCTCATATATATAATCAAAAGTGTCATGATACAATGATGTCAAAAAATCATATGGCTACAAAATCACCCGCAGGTGTCTACATCATCATACAAAAATGGTACAATACTGATACATAGGGAGCCCTCTAAGGCTATGATGAACTCCCTCCCTCGGAGCCGCCTGGCCTCGATAGAATCTGAGCCCCCGAAGGACCTGCCCTAGGATCATCCCTCCTGTCCCCTCTATCTGGTGGTGGTGGAGGACCCATAACCCCAGCACTCGATGCATGTCTCCTCCGGCTGCCTCCCGTAGCTGTCGCTGTCCGCAATGGTCTATGGAAGCTCCTCGCCCGCTGATCTGTTGGCACTGCACCATAATATAGGTCCCGCCAGTAGGTAATCTCCTCTCCTGCCCGTAGGACATATGCATAGCCTACCCCTGTGTCCTCCGTCGCCTGTCTCCCTGCCCTCAGCGCTATCTCAGCCTCTGTGTAGCACTGAATCGCCTGATCTCTCTCCCGCTCAGTATCTCTAAGCCTCATCCTGAGCCGATCTCTCTCCCTCTCCAAATCTTGTATCTCATCTGCCTGGCCCTGGCAGATCTCCCTGAGCTCAATCAGCTCATCCTCCTCTGGGTCCCCCCCCTCTGCCTCTTCCTATGGCTCTCCCTCTGTGGGTGCCTGTCCCTGTACCTGTACCTGTAGTGGTGCCTATATGGGTATCTGTCTCTGTACATGCCTTTGTGCCTGTACCTATCTTCGTCCCTGCTCCTGTGCCTGTACTGGCACCTGTCCCTGTGCTCTGGGACCCTGTGCTGCTGGTACCTGTAGGGGCAATCCACCGTGGCCCCTCACCACCTCAGCCTATCTCTCCTATCCACCTTCCCTCCGAGGTGCAACCCTCCTCTCCCCAACTACTCCCCTCCACCTCCGTCAGCCTCTGCCCCCATCACCTCCACCATCATCATCATCGTCCCCCCCTCCATCTCCATCCAATAGCTCTCCTAGATCTGTCAATCGTGGAAATGGATGCTCTGCCCAATATGCTGTATACTCAGCATCCATCCCGGCATCCTCGATCTTAGGCCACATATCCCAGGGTAGGGGCATCATCTCTGCCAGCTGTGTGAGTGCCTGATCATATGACAGCAAGGGCCCAAACTGTGCCTGATCCCTAACTGTGTGGGCATACATGCCCGAACCCCGTGGCATCCTCTAGATCCTACCATACTACCTGCACACCCTGTCCACCAGCTATCTCTCTAGCACATAGGGTGTCCGCCCAATTAGGTACCTACTCCGGAAGGTGTAGGGCAGCTCCACTGCATCATCCTCCCAATCCTCACAGCCTAGATATGGTCTCCATATGACCACATCAATGTCATCGATCACCCGCCGCTAATGCTCCAACCTACCAATCTGCGGCTGTGATGTGATCATATCATATAAGTGTACAAAGTTGTGTCTGTGACCCCTACCCCTGAAGTGTATTGGTCGGGTAATCGGCAGATGCTCATAGGCCCATACCTGCAGCAGTGTCACTCCACAGCCCAACCCCACTGATCCATGATACACAAACTGGTGAAGCTCGTAATACAAATGGGCCAGCACACATGGTCCCCAGGCGTATCTGGTGTGCTGCGTCACCAGTGTCTCCAGTGCTCCCCCCTAGCCCACAGCCAACTCCCGTGTCGCCCTGTCTGGACATAGGAATCCACTGATTGCTCCTCCGATCATGGCTGGCAATGCTAACCCTATGGCTGTCATGGTGTCCCATGCCACATGTCCTGCCCTCATCTCTAATCCAGGGTCCTGAAACACCCGTCTCAATGCCTCCTGATCTCCATCACGATCATATGGAATCAAATCTCCATCAATCGGTATCCGCAGAATCCTGTAGACATCCTCCAGGGTGACGGTCATCTCACCCATCGGCAAATGGAAAGTGCACGTCTCAGAGTGCCATCTCTCAGCAAGCGCAATCAGCAAAACCATGTTTGCCCGAAACTCAGGCACATACAACATATGTCTCAGACCCATCTCCTCGATGGTGGCTCTGTCCCCAACCGACAGCTCAGGTCGCAACCTCTGCATCGACGAGAATCTCTCTCGTGACTCCAGCATCGGCAAGTACTCCTGCAGTCAAGCAAATCAATCATGTCAGTCATAGTGGCATTCACTGTTTATCAAAAAATGCTACTCGTTATCTAAATGCACATAGCTATTTATCCTAATGACACTCACTGTTCATCACAAAGTGTTACTATCTATCCTAGTAGTACTCCCTGTTCATCACAAAGTACTATGTGTGTGACACTCACTGTTCATCACAAAGTGTTATTCACATTTGCACTCCCTGTTCATCACAAAGTGCTGCTCATACTTTGGGTACTCCCTGTTCATCACAAAGTACTCTATCTTGGTACTCACTGTTCATCACAAAGTGTCTTGATCTATCCTAGTCTTCCTAGAGGACCTGCTTGAGTGTATCCTCTCAATAGCTTATCCAATCGACAGCGTATGTTCATCACAGAACTGGCGATTTGACCTAGAAGACCAAAACTTGCATTTTTCAACGCAAACGCGCTTGACTGACACAAACGCGACTACAGACTGCACAGACGCCCCTGTATAACACAAACATGCTTATATCATGCATAAACGCGACTTGGCGACGTAGACGCCCCTGAATGAGATAAACACGCCCGCATCCGACGCAAACGCGGTTCTAGACGTAGACACGCCTAGCGGACACAGACGCGCCTGGCACCGACACAGACGCGTTTCGACGGTTTTTGACATTTTTTAGCCCAACATGTAAGCGCATTTATTACTCTAACTAGCATGCATTAATGACAAAATTAAATGCATCAAAGTACAAGGAGGTTTGGTGGTACTTACCAGCTCTCCTGCCTCTGCTGGCCTCTGGAATTGGCGAACACAGTCGAATCTATGCACGAAAGCCATCACTGTTGACTGCTGCTACTCTTTTCTTGCTCTGCACTTTGCTCTCGTGAAGGTGTAGATGACAATGAGGATGTCTTTTGCCCGTGGTCTATCTTATAGCCTACCCTAGCCCTAGCCCTCGTTTCCCGAGTCAGTCTTCTTTATCCCGTGACTCTGTCACTTTATCCAGTCAGTCCATTCTATCCCGTCTTTCTTATCGAGAGATTGTCTTTGATCTTTTTAGACATTTTCATCCAATCTCTCGAGGGGGCATATCATTCCCATCTTGGGGCAACTCTGTATCAGTTCATCTTATCTTCTTTGAAACAACGCAACAAGCCGCATTGTCTCAAAGAGGGGCAAAATGTAGACACTCAAAATTGTCAT
The DNA here is from genome assembly GCF_030272615.1 of Cryptomeria japonica. Classification (NCBI taxonomy): domain Eukaryota; kingdom Viridiplantae; phylum Streptophyta; class Pinopsida; order Cupressales; family Cupressaceae; genus Cryptomeria; species Cryptomeria japonica. The sequence continues at coordinate 202,297,842 of NC_081409.1, forward strand.
GTCTAATTAAATAAATATTTTATTTATTTAATTATCTAAGCCTAATTCTTCTATTAATTAAATAAATCTTTATTTATTTAATTAATTCATTTATCCTCTTCTAGCCTTATTTCTCATTTAAATAAATACATTTATTTATTTAAATTATCCTTTTCCTAAATTAAATAAATATTTTATTTATTTAATTATCCTACTTCTTCTATTAATTAAATAAATCTTTATTTATTTAATTAATTCATTAGCTTTTTCTACACATGACACATGTCATTCATCTCTTAATTCCTACACTACCTACCTCTTTCATTATTTTATTATTTCCTCTACCTACCCTCTAATCCTAGCCGACCTCCTTTTTACACCTCTCAATCTTATCCCTCCATTTCTTATGGTGTCTTCTATTTAAGGAGATGCCTCCTTCATTATCAAACCCTAATCGACAATCTTGAAGACTTGGCTACACTACGATCCTACTTGCAACCACATTCCGTTCTTTATTGAGCTCTTGTGCACATAAAATCTGATAGCAAATATATCAAGAAAGATCAATGGAGATAGGAAGAATGGAGATCAAAACCCTATTGGACATGTGATGGTATCATCTTTGTGATTTTGTTTTATTTACATTGTCTTAGGTAATCTTCATATGTTATGGTGGATCTTTGTTGTTGTTAGGCTAGGGTTTTCTGGTTGAATTCATTTAGCCTTTCAATCTTGTTATTATTGTTATCCATTTTCACCATACACAAGTAGTATGATGGCACTAAGGTCTCTTGTCCATATTGGAGGTTTATAGTTTGAATCTTGGATTTTCACCTTCAAAACCATTCAAAACCCTCCTTTTTTACCCATTTTTGGGACAGTCATGGAGAAGGCCTAAGAGACCCTAAGACTTTATGAATCTTCAAGTATTCCCAAAAGGGTATCCAAAAATGTAAAGCATTTGTTCTGGAAGTCCATCATTTGAACAAGGTGAGCACAAAACCCCTAATGGAGGGCTAATTGCCTAGTATCCCGTTTTAGGCCTAAAACCAAGTTTTTGACAAATCAGGTATGCCAATGAAGGTAGGAAAGCATGAAATCCAACAAAACAAGTTGAAACAGGTCAACCTAACATGAATCCAACCTATTTGGTGAGTTTGGCTTCATAAGTTGGTTTTGGAGCCCTTTGAAGGATGTCATCAACTAGGGAGTTGGAGCCTTTGAGTAGCCAAGGAGAGCTTGACATAGGGAGGTGGAGTAAGGTGAGTTGTTAGACTACCTTTGAGATATTTGTACTTTGACTTTGGTGTTTACATCTTGAAAATAGAAAGGAACTATTAGCTTGCAAACATACTAGCCACTTAACAACCACCCAGCACTATCCTCCCTATCATAGTGGTATCAGAGCTCAGTTACACTTGGGAAGAAGTAGCAATTTGGCAACCATGGTGACAAATGCAGAAATAGCAAAGAAAGTGAAAGACCAGGAAGAAGAAAATAGGTTACTCAGAGTGAAGCTAGACCTCTTAGAACAGAAGTTGGGTGAAGTAGAAGTGAAGGCAAATGAAGCCAGCAATAAGATAGAGGGAACATAAGGTAAGGGTAAGCTATTAGCTGTAGAGGATGAGACCCCTATACCAAACCCTGTGATAGAGAATGAACCCTTTTTGAAAGCCTTGAAGGCTATGAGTGGGAGAACACTAGAAGGAGTCCCACTACTCAGTGGTAAAATGGACCCAGAAGTGTTCATGGAGTAGATTAAGGGGCTTGAGAACCATTTTGAGTGTGATGGTGTGATAGAGGCCCAGAAAGTGAAGGTGGCTAAGTCCAGGTTGAGAGGAGCTGCCTTAACATGGTGGAAGTTCATTCAGGATGAACGTGAGAAAGAGGGCAAAAGGCCCATAGCAACTTGGAAGGGAATGTTGTCCAAGATCAGAGAGGCTTACATTCCAGAGGACTATGAAATATAGCTCCATAGGAGAAGGCAAAACCTTAGGCAAAAAGAATTAGATGTCAGCACCTACATCAAGGAGGTTTAGAAGCTATGCCTTAGGTCAAAGATCCAAGAGGATGAGAATGTCAAGGTTGCTAGGTATCTCAATGGTTTGAGATGGAACATCCAAGAAGAGTTAAGTTTGTTGTGCCCTACAACAGTCCAGAAGTGCTATCAACTTGTACTCAAGGTAGAGGAAAGGAGTAGGAAGAAGCAAGAGCAGCATAACAGAGGTAGAGGAAGAGGCAGAGATGGTTGAGGCCATCGAGGCAGTTTTGGGGGAAGACACATAGACCAAAGGTCCCAGGGGGAATCTAAGCTTATAGAGAAAAGTGGGTCATCCTGCTTATAGGTGTCCTGAAAAGCCTAGTTCTTCCCATGGAGGTGAAAAAAGAGTGAACTATGTTCAGGAGGAAGGGAGTAGTACAAGAACTCCAGCAATGAACTTAGCACCCGAAGATGGTGAAAGTCTAATGATGAGGAGAGTATTGATGCAAGAACCTCATAAGAGTGAAGTGTCTTAGAGAAGAGCATTGTTCAGGATAAAGTGCAAAATCTTGGGCAAGGTATGTAAGGTGGTTATTGACTCAGGCTCCATAGCTAACATTATCTCAAAGGAGGCAGTTAGAAAATTGAACCTACCTAGAATGAAGCACAGTGAACCCTACAAGGTAACCTGGATAAACAAGGGGCAACATGTCCTAGTGAATGAACAAGCATGGGTAGATTTCAATATAGGTGAATACAAGGATAGGATACTATGTGACATCCTTCCCATGGATGCTTGCCATTTACTATTGGGTAGACCTTGGCAATTTGACAGAAGGGCACACCATGATGGTGAAAAAAACACATATTCCTTTCAAAAGAATGGCATTGTCTACAAAATTCAGTCCCTTAGTGAAGAGACAAAGAACAGCAAACCACAGGCACCTAAAGTGCTATTAGTCAATGAAAAAGAGTTCATCCAAACCATGAAAGAGGCAGATGGGATTGGTTATGCACTTGTAGTGAAACCTAAGGAGGATAAGAAAGAAAAACAAGTTGAGATTCCATAAGAAGTGCATCATCAGTGATGGACAACCAGCAACATTACCTCCTCCTAGAGCCATTAGTCATCAAATTGACTTTATACCAGGAGCTTGTTTGCCAAACAAAGTAGCATACAAGATGACTCCTAAACAGAACAAAGAGGTAGCTAGATAGATTCAAGAGTTATTGGATTAAGGATTGATAAGAAAGAGTATAAGCCCTTGTGTCGTGCCCACTATGTTAGCACCCAAGAAAGGGGGCACATGGAGACTATGCACAGACTCCAGAGCTATCAACAAGATCACAATAAGATACAGATTCCCTATTCCCAGGATAGAAGATTTGATGGATTGTTTAGGGGGTGCGAGGTATTTCTCCAAAATAGACTTAAAGAGTGGTTACCATCAGATAAGAATCAAAGAGGGGGATGAGTGGAAAGCTACTTTCAAAACAAATGAGGGTCTTTATGAATGGTTGGTTATGCCTTTTGGACTCTCTAATGCTCCTAGTACCTTTATGAGGTTAATGAATGAAGTATTGCAGGATTTTCTCAATAAGTTTGTGGTAGTCTACTTAGATGATATACTCATTTTTAGTAAGACTAAAGAGGAGCATTTGAAACACTTAGCTATTGTTTTGCAAAGATTATCTGATGAGTAGTTAACCATAAATCTTGAAAAATGTGATTTTATGCAGCAAGAGCTAGTCTATCTTGGTTTGGTTTTGTCCAGTGGAGATCTTAAGATGGATCAATCTAAAGTTGCAGCCATAACAATTTGGCCAATCCCACAATCAGCTAGTGAAGTTAGGAGTTTTCATGGTCTAGTCCAGTTTTACAGGAAGTTTATCAGAGGTTTCAGTGAGATTTGTGCACCCATGTTAGATACCATAAAAGGTGGCCATAAAGTCAAGTTTCAATGGACAAAAGCAGCCAATAAGGGGTTTGAGTTACTCAAAACTAGAGTTGCTACACAGCCAGTGTTAATCCTTCCTAGTTTTGATAAACTTTTCACCATAGAATGTGATGCCAGTCACCTTGCACTAGGTGCAGTCTTGAGTCAAGATAATAGACCAGTTTCTTTCTTTAGTGAAAAACTGAATGATGCAAAGAAAAAGTATTCATCTTATGATTTAGAGTTATATGCATTGGTGCAGGCACTCAGGAAGTGGAGGCATTATTTGCTTCCTAAGGAATTTGTTGTGTATACAGACAACCCAGTAGTTAGTTTCTTGAATTCTCAGGATAAACTCAACCATAGACATGTGAAATGGGTAGAGTACCTACAAGCATATACATTTAATCTTAAGCACAAGAAAGGCCAATGTAGCAAAGTAGCTGATGCTTTAAGTAGGAGATTGTTGACTATTCAGGAGATCCAAGTAAAGAGTATTGGGATTGATTTCTTTCAAGATTTATATCCTAATGATGATGATTTTGTTGCTTCTTATAAAGTTTGTCTTGCTTTTGAGAATCATTTCCATAGTGAGTATGCTAACTATACATTGCATAATGGTTTGTTATTCAGGGGAGGACAGCTATGTGTTCCTAAAGGTTCCATGAGAGAAAATCTCATTCAAGAGAAACACAATGGGTGTTTGAGTGGCCATTTTGGTCTCAATAAGACCTTAGAGTTGGTTCAACACTTTTATTACTGGCCTAAGATGCAGAGAGATGTCTGGAGGTATGTTGAATAATGCATGGTATGTCAGAAGGCCAAAGGTCATAGCACTAATGCTGGTTTATATCAGCCACTTCCCATTCCTTCTAGGCCATGGGAGTGCATCAGTATGGATTTTGTTGTAGGTTTACCAAAGACAAAAACAGGGCATGACAGTATCTTTGTGGTTGTTGACAGATTTAGTAAAATGGTTCACTTTATACCTTGCAAAACTACTAATGATGCTAGTCATATTGCTTTCCTTTTCTTTAAAGAAGTTGTCAGAATACATGGTTTGCCATCTAGCATTGTATCAGATAGAGATGTTAAGTTTTTGGGTCATTTTTGGAAGACTTTGTGGAAGAAATTGGGTACTAACTTGTCTTTTGGCTCAGCTTACCATCCACAGATAGATGGACAAACAGAGGTGGTAAATAGAACATTGGGTAATCTACTCAGATGTCTCACCAAGGAGTATGGACAAAGCTGGGATCAGCTCATCCCACAAGCAAAGTTTGCCTACAAAGATAGTGTAAATAGATCAACTGGTAAGAGTCCATTTCAAGTTGTTTATGGTATGCATCTAAGAGGTGTTTTTGAGTTACATGATGTGACTAACTTGCAACATGTTAGTGGGACAGCAGAAGATATGGCACAATCTCTAAAAGAGATACATGAACAGGTTAAGCAGTCTTTGCAGGACACCACAGCAAGAGTCAAGGCAAGGGTGGATGCTTCAAAGAGGGATGTCCTATTCTCAGTTGGAGATTTTGTGATGGTACATCTCAACAAGTCTAGATTGCAAAAGAGAGTTCCTACCAAGTTACAAATGAGAAGAATTGGACCTTGTAGGATTTTGGCTAAGTATGGTCCAAATGCTTATAAAATTGATTTACCTGCTGATGTTTCTTTGTCTCCTATCTTTAATGTTGCAGATTTGGCACCTTTCAAGGGGCAGCCTCTAGAAGAGACTCAAAGAACTTTAGACATTTCAACTTCCCTTTCTGATCTATCTATCCCCTCTTCTTCTTCTCCCATTCCTGAACAGGTACTTGATTCCAGAATCATCAAAAAGACTAGAAAGCATGACTACCTTGAGCATTTGATCAAGTGGAAAGATCAACCAGCTTTTGAAGCCACTTGGATACCTAAAAGTGACTTCACCAAGGCTGGTATTCCTCTCTATATTCTGCCCAAAGGAGTCACATGACTTATTTGTCACCGGGGGAGTATGGTGCAGCAGCACCTAGCTTCATTCTCAGCTTCATTTTCATCTCAGGTTTGATTTTTGTTAGTTTTAAGTTGGAAAGTTGTTTAGGATGTTTTTGAAGTTTTTCTAGGTTGTTTAGATGAGTTTTGAATTCGTTGTGTGGTTTTGGTTTCTTGTTTTCATCTTTTTGCTCAAAGTTGCCAGTTTGGTGTTGCCTGGCAAAATGATGGAAAAATGAGTTTTTTTTGTGGTTTTTGTTTTGAAAAGGTTTTAGACATGTTTTATGCTTGGGTTTTAGGTATGAGAAGTATTTTTAGGTGATGGTTAGTTTTGGAGGTCAATCTTGCATTTTCTAGGCACCAAAAGTTGTCATTTAGGCATCAAAATGTCAAAATTAAGTGCCCTTGGACATGTACCTATCCATACAGGAGGTTAAGCAACTTGGAGAGGTATTTAATATCCTATTTTAACTATTTTAAGGGTTGATCATTCAAAGTGAAGAAGCATTTTTCAATCTTGCACTAGTTTTACTTTGTTTTTCTCTAGTTTTTGGCTCCATGTGAACAGCAATCCATACACCAGCTGTACTTGGCCATACTATTCTTGCATTTTTAGATTCTAATATGTTTTCCTAAACTTTTCCCTTTGGTGGCATCTGATTTTATCAAGTTTTGAGTTTGTAGCAAAATTAGTTTGATTTGACAGTTTCACTGCCTTGTTTAGGAATTGGCAAGGATGCTTGGCCAACTTGGCTTCTTGGAGTCCTAAAATGCTAATGGCTTCCCAAGAACCAGTTGGTCAACTTGTAGACTATGTAAATACATGTTTTGTTTTCAAGAATGCAGGTGTGAGGAGTTTTGTGGCCATTAAGCCCTAAGCAAGTGTGCCATTTGGCTAGGGTCTTGAAGAAATTTGATGTTGTGCTCTTCTATAGCAAGTGCATTTAAAAGTTGAATAGATTTCCTTGATGATTAAGTTTGTATGCCAAGGAAAAGAGGCTTTCTAATCCATGAGGAGAATTTTTTCAAGTGTAGGTTGTGAAAATAATGTAAAAAAATAGTGAGTCATTGTTTTAGAGTCAATTTTCCTTCATTTGCCTACTCTCCATCTTGCATTGGAGCTTGTAAGGTTGTTATACCTCCTTCTAATTACTTGTGAACAAGAAAAAGGAGTGAATTTGATGTTATCTTTGAGTTTGAAGTTGCCAAGATCAAACAATGATCTTTGAGGCAAGATTGTAATGCCAATTTGCTGTCACAGTCAACTAGGACTGAGTTCTACATTTCCTTTTGAAGTTATATAAGTAATCTTCTCCCTCTAAATGATAGGTATGAAGGAAAATAAGCTATCAAAGACTGAGCCTTGTTAAGGAGCACTAAATAGACTTTTTGTAAGGAGTTTAAACAGTGAAAGTGCAAGTCACAGTGAACAAAAAATAGTGAAAGACAAAAGGGCAGCAACAGTTAGCTTTGACAGTCAAATAATCCATTTTTGTAATTGCCTAATGCTTGTATGCAGGGCTAACATGATTCTCCTTGTTTCTAAATGGTAGACATGCTTACATGTTGAGTGTAATTGGTTTTGTTTACAAGTGATGTGTTTGAAAGAGGCAATATTGGAAAAGTTGTAAAATGTTGCATTTTCCTCATAAGCAACTTTTGTAAGAAAAAACTTGCTCTTCAAACTTGATGTGCAAATATTCTTATTTTTGGCCTAATTAGTTAGTAGTATAATGTAACTAAGGTCTCTTGTCCATATTGGAGGTTTATAGTTTGAATCTTGGTTTTTCACCTTCAAAACCCTCCTTTTTTACCCATTTTTGGGACAATCATGGAGAAGGCTTGAGAGACCCTAAGACTTTTTAAATCTTCAAGTATTCCCAAAAGGGTATCCAAAAATGTGAAGCTTTTGTTCTGGAAGTCCATCGTTTGAACAGGGTGAGCACAAAACCCCTAATGGAGGGTTAATTGCCTAGTAGCCCGTTTTAGGCCTAAAACCAAGTTTTTGACAAATCAGGTATGCCAATGAAGGTAGAAAAGCATGAAATCCAACAAAACAAATTGAAACAGGTCAACCTAACATGAATCCAACGTATTTGGTGAGTTTGGCTTCATAAGTTGGTTTTGGAGCCCTTGGAAGGATGTCATCAACTAGGGAATTGGAGCCTTTGAGTAGCCAAGGAGAGCTTGACATAGGGAGGTGGAGTAAGGTGAGTTGTTAGACTGCCTTTGAGCTATTTTTACTTTGACTTTGGTTTTTACACCTTGAAAACAGAAAGGAACTATTACCTAGCAAACATACTAGCCACTTAACAACCACCCAACACTATCCTCCCTATCGAATATCAAACTAGGTTGGCTCTCCACATATTTTGTGTATAACTCTCCCCATCATTCCATAAAGTCCTAATTCTACAAATCTACTAATCCCATGGAGTCTTCAATTCCCTCCCCCCCCCCCCCAACTCTCCCCTATTCTTCTATTTTTATCTAAGATCATAATATTATTATCGGCATATTCACAAGAAAACATTCTACATTTAGAATGCATCACTCGTTGCATCATCCATTCATTTTATCCACTTAGGTGGCATCATTCATTTCATTATTCATATAGATTCCATTATGTATCTATTTAGGCTACATTATCTATTCATTTCATTACACTATTCACTTAAATTATCATTTTCACAAGCATTAACCACTTAGATTGCATTCAGATTGCATTGCATGCATCATTTAAGTTACATTATCCATTCATATTAGATGGCATTAATTCATTCACTTAGATTACATTCATTGTACATCTTACATTTACATTACATTATTCATTCATTTCACCATTCATTTAGATCGCATCATTTGCATAGCATTGATCATTTGCATTATCTGTGTAGGTAGCATTACATTCATCATCCATTCCTCATATAGATTGCATTTAGGCTATTTATCATTTATCATAAATCATTTTCATCTACATCTATTATTTCATTGCATATTCATCATACATTAAACATCCTCATATACAACATATATACACATCAAAACATCTGGGCCTGCATAATCACTCATCCCACATATCATACACATGCATCTATGCTGCATCCATAAACATGTCAGTAGCACATCATAAGCATACATATAAGTATCTACCCTACATTACAAATAGGTCAGCACAATACATCCATAATCATCATGCATGCATCACATCATAAAATAATAAATAGAGTCCATCATAATAAGGTACATGCATTACCGCTGCCACAAATCATATATAAGCTCAAAAAGATGAATATGTCTGTCATAATACAATGATCACCCCGAAGGGTCAAAATATAAAACATAAGCCAAAATGGAGCTATCTCTCTCCACTTGTCTCCCCAGCTCCCTCCTCAACACCTCCTCCACTAGATCCTCCTACTCCCCCTCCTCTAGGTGGCACAAAACCCAACAATCCACCTCTTTGCTGGCTTTGTGTGGGTTGTTGGCTCTGTTTCTTGTGAGATTGCACACTCTTAGTGTATTAGGATGCTCATTGTGCCATAGGTACCACTCTATGGTATAGCCCCCTAAAGTAGGCCGCCTCCCGAGCTACCCCCTCTATCCTCTCCCTTTGATGCATCATATCATAATAAATCTGCCCGAGCCCTATGAGGACCATCATCTAACGGGCCACATTTTTCTCCCCCGCAGCCATGTGACATTTACCTCTGCTCTTTGTACTCGGACCTGCAACTCCTCTAACTCATCATTGTGTCAGAAAAGAACATCCTATAAGGCCTAAATGGCAGTCCCTGTCTGTGCCTCCTCTAGCATTCTCTTAGACTCCTCCCTCTCCCCTCTCAGAGCATCTACCTTTATCCTCATTGTATGGATGCTCTTTGTCAAATCTGCTATCTCCCGCCGCAAGCGCTCCACATTTGCCTCTAGGCTCTGCCTCCTACCTCTCTCTATCTGTAGCTCATCCTCGAGCAAGTGAAGCCTCATCTGAGTGAGGTATCTCTCCTGTTGGACTCTATCAAAGTCAGCCTATGGCACTCCTCCCTTGCCCTCTAACCCTACACCCTGTACTTGTGCCTCTGGAATATCCATGGGTACAGCCTCCTCTCACCCACCATCCCCTCCCTCTGCGGCCTCTCCTGCTAGTAGTGCTCTTGCCTATCCCTCTCCTACCTCAACATCTCTCCTCCATACCACTGTAACCCTCCTTTACTGTCTGCCAGCACCCCTCCTTGCTACAACCACAACCCTCTCAACCGATCCATCATCCTCCTCGTCGACTATCTCATCTACTGTCAACTACAACTCATCATCCTCTAGAACCCCAGGAAAGGTAAGGTGCACTATAAAATGTCCCTCCCACCAGCTCTTGTATCCTCTCATCATCCTTGGATCTTTTCCTGCCCTGAGCCGCTCATCCCAAACCAAATATGATGTTTTCTAGAAACTAGTCCTGCCCTCCAATGGACAAATTGTCTAGCCCCAAAATTTCTCCTCTCATGTCATCTGAGGATACAATGGTATGTCTCCCACTATATCTTGGACCAGGCTGAACTATCTCAGTACTCTGTAAGGGGCATAGTACTCCATAACATATACAAACCTACCAAACAACTACATCTCCACTCCAGTCCAGTGCAGCTGCCAATGCCCCCTCCATATCTCACTGACCAAAAATGGCTGCCATGTAAACTACATAAGCTCATCAAAAATCCAATGCCAAAACCATATCAATCCTATTCATGTATAATGTAACAGGCCCCTGTACCTGTCTATATATGGTCATCGGGCTCGCCTATCCTATACACCTAGTGGTCAGGTAACCGCAACATGCTCCCAATCCCAGATATGGAGAAGTGTCACTCCCGCAGATAAGATGGCATACTCCCTGTACACCACAAGATGCATATCATGGTCTAACTGAGCCAACATCACGGCTCCGGGCAGGCATACTGTGCACAATCATGTACCATGAAATAAAGGCACCTGCTCCATCCAATCGGAAACCCATGTCCTCCAAGATCAAGTAGAATCCATCTACTCAAAAATCCACAAATCATAAGTACTAGATGAGGTATATGTCGGATACCCATCACCCTACCCAAATGCATCCTGCTCTTCTCTAGCATCGATAAGGCCTCATACTCGCAAACCTCCTGTAGGTAAAAATCTGTTGCATCTAATCGGTACTTCGAGATGACGTCGCGAATGGGGATCTTCAAGATCCTTTATACATATAGTAGAGTCACCATCGCCTCGCCAGTAGGTAGGTGGAAGGTGTTATATCTACTGTCCCACCTCTCAACTAAAGCAGTTATCATCGCAGTATGGGCTCGAATCCTCGACCACCTACCCACAAAATGCAACCCCATAGCAGCTAGGATCTCTAACTCATCCAACTGCAACCGTTGATATAATCTCATGGTGGCTAGCCAGTGCTCCCTCGATGCCAACGACCCCAAATCAGCCTGCATCCAATAATCCAATTCATCATTTCACATCCTTAAGCCGTATCCTACCCCCTAATGCACCCATACCTTACCCCACCCCAAAATTTTAAGCCTATTTTCAATCCCTTCCTTCCCTAGTATATGTGTTGATTCACTCAGCACTCGCACCAAACCCATGGCGCTCATGCCATTCTATAGGCGCACGTACTAATAGACCCCCACTAGGGACCCTGGAGCGAACTAGCCTCACCGGTTGCGTCAAACAGACTTTTTTGCCTACCTGACCATATCATAAACTACCCTAGCAAGAGCGCTCGCGCTATGTGTTGAAATGTGGTGACTAATTAGCAAAGTACTGTACACTCAGCACGTATCCTCACCAGGGTCCGGGGCGAGGCTGGGCCCCGGGTAGGGGTTTGGGGGTGGCAGCCCCTGAGAAAAAAAATTTTGCCATTTTTTTCATTGATGAAAATCGACATTGTAATAAAACCCTAAAAAGGATGACTTTGTTTGTTGCCCTAAAAATGCATGTTATAAGTGGCTGGGATGCTTAAGGCATGGGAAGGTTGATGTACTATTTTTGCTGGATAATAAGAAAGATTGGACGGCTGTGTATGGTGCACGTAACCCATTCTGGGTGAACCACGTTAAATCTCTGTGTTATCTGTGTCCTATTTTATTTCTTTATCTTTTGTATTTAAATCTGCATATAATTGTTAGTTCATATTTTGAATCCCTTCCTTCCCTAGCATACGTGCTGATTCACTTAGCGCTCGCACCAAACCCATGGTGCTCACGCCATTCTACAGGCGCACGTACTAACAAACCCCCACTAGGGACCCTGGAGCGAACTAGTCCGACCGCTTGTGTTGAACAAACTTTTCCGACTACCTGACCATATCATAAACTACCCTAGCAAGAGCGCTCACGCTGCGATATCCCTATCTCATCCCTAACCTAGCCCTACCTTGCCTTAGCACGACCGCCCACGTCATGCCACCTTTTCCTAACCCTAAATCCCCTCCACCGCGAGCACCCACGCAAAAGCACGACTGCCCACGAAAAACGCGTTCGCCCCAAAACCCCTACTTTTCCCCTTCTACTCCCAAACACTCGCGCTATTTGCTAGCAATCGCGCTACCCTAGAGGCATGCACGCTAAAACAAAGGTCAACGCATCAACCTCACTAAACATTTAGCCCTAAACTAAGCCCTAATTCTAGCCTAAAAATATAAATTCAGAAAGGAGGATAGTCGTACATACTGGTGGTCCATAGCCCGCAAGTCTCTCATACCATTGGATCCTCTCGGCGTGGTGCTCACGGATGGGATCATGATCCATCTCTCTTTCTCTTCTTCTAGGCTCTAAATTTCTCCAAAGCTTGTATGTAACAATGACCCCTCATTGGACCCTTTGTGGCTTATATGGACCCCCTTGTGGGCCCATTCCTTTCATGCTCTTGCTCCTTCTATCTCCTCTTCTATTTTTTCTCAATATGCTCTATCTTTGTTTCTCGTTCATTTCTCCCTCTTTCTTCTTTCTTCTTCGTTTCGAGAATTTTTCGTTAATTTTCTTTAAAAAAAATCAAAAAAGTTCTTGAGGGGGCATACACCACCCACGTTTTACGTTGGGGCATCTTTTTTTTCTTCTTCTATCTTTTACCCATCGCCAAATTTTCGGCTGTGTAAAAGAAGGGCAAAATGTAGACACTTAAATTAATTTATTTAAGTTCCTCACATAATTAATTTATTAATTGTGCCAATTCTTGTTCCTTCTCGATATTAATTAAATATAATTAATATTGTCACTATAGTCTATTGATTGGTTGATTTAATAAATCAATCTACCTTTATTCTTCTAAAATCTCTAATATTAATTCTCTCCAAATTCCTCCTTTTAATTAATTAATCTAGGTGATTCCTACAAATCATAACCTAATGAATTCTTGTAGAAGCCCCCTAATCTCACTTATCATTATTCTTCTAATTTTTTATTCCCTCCACTCATTCTCTCTCCTAGTCAAATCCTCCTACAAATCCCATCTATCCTAATCCTGCCTAATTGTTCTTCTAATCCCTCTCCTAATGAGTTGCTAGTGGCTAATCCTCATGATTAGCCACAAAGTCAACTCCTTGTCCCTTCCATCCAACTACCTTCCTTAAATGCTCTTTTCCTAGGTGAATGTGAGATTTTCAAAATTTCACATTCATCTAGACATCCCATCCTCCAAGGAATATTTAATTCCTTATTATTCCTCCAATCCCTATGATCATCCTTTTTGAAGAATTTTTAATTCCTCATCCCCATCCCTCAAGGAATATTTTATTCCTTTCTCTTCCCTAGGCACATTGGGAAGTCTTCCCAATGATTCTTGAGGTGTGTGGAGACAAGAAATGCCTTTAAGGCATATCTCTTGGTCTCCACACTTGTCTTGTCACCTCCTCTTGGGTCATGTGTGGGCTCACAGGAAATCCTGACCCTTTATCTTGAGTCAATCCTAGCCCTCTATTTCTTCTCCTCTCCTCCTATAAATTGAGGACTCCATCCCCTTGTATGTCATCTCCAAATCTTGTAAGTGCATGTTGCTAATTTTGTTACTGAAATCCATCTAGGTACCCAAACTATAGTCAAATCATCCTCATTTGCATACTTAGCCATTGTGATCATCATCCACAACTTCACTCTTTTATCCATCTATCCATCTCCATCTTCATTTGTGCACACTTTGGAGAGCCAACCACATATCTACATTGGACCAATCCAATCAAGCTAAGGAGTGGCGCATTCTTGGCTTCATCAAGAATCCAAATCGAAGGAACAAGAGAACTCTCTTGTCAAGGTATAGTAGATTGTTGTTTATGTCTTTTATTTGTATGTTTGTGCTTTTTATTTGAATTGACAATCTAACCTTATATTATGATATTTCTCTTGGTTCATATCTTTCTTTTATTTTTTTATAAAAAGAGGGGTAAAAATTCATTCAACACAAAAAGGAATTACAAAGCAAGAAGGGCCAACAGCCAAGCAGAGAAAAAAACATTACACAATCCTATCCTCATCAACTAAGTGTTCCAACATTTGAGACAATTCTATGTTGTAAGTTTGGGTAGAATGAGTTGTCGATGTGTTGTCATTGATGTCAACATGCTTTGATTGTCATTAGTGACTGGTTGGTATAGTTGATATTGATTTTCTTGTGCAGTTGTGCTGAGAGATTTGCTCTGCATATCTTCTATATTTTACATCTATTTGGGCAATTCACATATGTTCTTAAGCAGTGTTTAGTGATGCTAGATTCAAGATTCAGTGCTCTAGATTGTTGTGCTAGGGAAGTTACATTCACCGGTGTTTGACAACATTTCTGTGTGGAATGCATGCTTCGCATTTCTCTACTTTATGGTTTCTAATGTTGCAATTTTGGAGATAAGTTGATAATGTCCTTAGCTTCATTCTATTTAGTTGGCATGAGTTCTTGGGCTTTGAAAGTGTGGTTTCAAAGTTAGATGGTGTTTACTTTAGGTTTGGTTGACCTTGTGTGTTTACACTTCACATTATTTCTCTAATGATTTATAATAATCAAAGCCAATATAAATAAACACCACAAATATATATAAATCATAACTAACATTAGAAGTAATAATTAAACTATAAATAATAAATAATCATTTAAACAATAAATCATTAAATCAATTAAATAAATATCAAAGCACCAATTAAATATAAACCAATAAATCAATAAAGTATTAATCAAATAAATGAATATTAAACCTCAACAATAAATTGCCAATAATAATAAATATCTAAACTATACCATAAAATTAATTTATGTTAGCATTAAAAAAATATACAAATCCAATATTAATTAACCACATAATCAAATACTCACAACACATCAAGACAAACTGACATAAGGGTCAAACAACATACTACAAGGCGCCACAAGACGCTCTAAACCACGACACAACTGATAAGGGTATCAACTTAGACCTAGAGTGTATAGAGGGAAGCTGTGCCATCTCCAACAAATTGCCATTGGGATAAAGATACGCTCGGATCTATGAAGCCAGGTGGATTTGATGTCTAGTACCTACAAACGTGTCACCACCACTACACACACAATAATATATACAATAATATATATCATGGAATAAACAGACAAGTGAAGGGGAATCACAATGTCATATTGTGCTCATGTGAATGAGTGGTATGGCATCGTCCCTATCACAACGCAATAGAAGACAGTCACAACAACCAAGCACTATCATAATCATCATCACATCTCATATAATCATAAAATAGGGATAGTACATAGTATGATACCATCAAATCATCTTAAATAGACTAAGCTAGATCAATATAATCCTTTGATGTACAAAAAAGAAAGATGAATCTGGGAGGGACACCGCATACTCCCCTACCCCCCTTGGGCTCGACTTACTCCTAGAAGTCGCAAAGGTTAAGTTGAAAACATACATGCATTAATCCAAAACTTCTTTGAACATAGACAAATTAAAATCTTTCATTCAAGACAATTACTAACAATATACCTAATCTTTCTCATTTAAGGATTCATCAATCAATAAAAACATCATTGTTCAACCACTTCCTCACTCAAAGTAAGGTAATGACAAGAAAATTTTCCTTCATACGCTTCAATTATTCCTAATAAATGCATTATACAAGAGATAAAACAAATCACAAAACTCTTACTAGTTACATTGAGCATGCTAAATCATTAAAATAATCTTCAAGAGAGTTTCATTTAATCACATTTGTGAGACAAAACTATAATTTATGTCATTGAGTTAGCATCTATAAGCAAAAACCACAACAACTCACATCATTCAAGTATGGCAATCACTCCTTAACAACTAGTTACACACAATTAAGAAGTCGGATATACATTTTATACAACATTTTACACATAAGAACTCATTAAAGATAGGAAATGTGTAGTTCATTTATGTTTAACTATTACAAATTTCTCAAATCCAAATGCACTCATATCCATTCTTTTATAAAATCAAGTAAGTTATCATTACATTTCATCTGTCAACATATTTATCTATTCAATTAATATTATCATTATTTAATTATTCGCTAAGTCTAGTGCACTTCTCCACGGTTCCCTCCCTTGCACGCACTATCAGAGGTACAAAGTGAACATGATAGAGACTATGTTATACACGAAATGAGGGCGGCCCATGATACTCAACATTTAGAATGACCACTGGAGACAACAACAACAAAAGAGGAAGTTCAAAAAGAAAAGATTCTCAAATCCAACATTAAATCACAAAAAATTGCCGACGAAATCAACAAGCAATAAAGCATGACAAGTGCCACCACATAAAACAAAAACGAATGAAATAAAAATTACAAAAATCCTAAAATCAATTTTAACTCCAATGATACTTCATTCAATCGCCAAATAAATCAAGGCAATATAGAAATTTCATCCAAATCTACATCACGAGGTGACCACTATCAGTCACACCAAAGGGAATATCCACTACATAGCCTCTAAGGGTGCAATGCCCTAGATGTGTTAGAGAGTGCACATCAAACATATAAGACAATAAATTTATTTACATAACCATATTCCTTTATTATATTTAATGCATTACAATCTCTTACGTAAGTCTAAGAAACTATTCTCAATGAAAGAGGACATATACTAGGAAAGATAAAGTGTCTTATACAAGTTCTTCATTTACACATTCTTATACACATATTACAAACACTTCAGGTTCTTTTCATAAAGAAAGTATTGTATTATTCCAACATAACAAATTATTCCTATAAGAATAGCATTAGTTAAGAGGATATACACAATTATAGTCTCTTGAGAGGGTTAGGGAGAGAACACAAGGCATAAACATTTGAAATCTCTTGGGCTCCAATGTCCTTTTTCAAGCACTAATCTCAAAGAACAACTCAAGTTACAAAGAACATCATAGCACACCATGCAAGACTAAGAGCAATAGCCTTAACCAGAGATCCCAGTGTTTCCAACATGAACTCTGATACCTTATGTAATGCCTCCCAAAATACCCTAGAGAAATTCATCAACTAACATGCAAATAGTAAAAAAAAATTAAAACATCTACTAATACAACATAATAAACTGCCATTACTCACATGTACAATAATCATATCATTACATGAATGCATAATCAAATTATACATAATCATACTCTTAACAACACATTATGCAAGCATAATAACAATACACAACTATCAATTCCCTGGGGTACCTCAACTTCATTAATTAACTAGCATTAACACATAAACACATTCATATACCATGCTACCATTAACATTCATTGCATTTATTTCCTATTCGTTTACTTTCTTACATGAGAATCATTAACTATCATGACGTGATCTATCACTTTCCCATTTAACCTTTAAGTTCATTTTAGAACACCAAATCCAAATGTTCCTAATCCCTTTCCAAACTCTCTACTATTGTGTTATTAAGATTTCCCAACTAAGCTTTCTAAAGTATACTAGAATCATTCCCTTAAGAATAACCATGCATCCCACAAGCTACTCATTCATCTCCATTTCAAGAGATAAACGCTATCATGGAATAACATCTTTCCAAATAAGAACATTCATTCTAATGCCTACATGATCATTTAACAATCTCTCTATAATCTAAAAGCACACCTAAGTTAATCCAATCACATTACTTAATCATTTAATTATTTTCCAATCTATAATTACATTCAAGAGTATCCAATTACAACATAGATATTACAATGATTACA
Organism: Cryptomeria japonica; assembly: GCF_030272615.1. Lineage (NCBI taxonomy): Eukaryota > Viridiplantae > Streptophyta > Pinopsida > Cupressales > Cupressaceae > Cryptomeria > Cryptomeria japonica. Next base: position 202,315,939 of record NC_081409.1, read on the forward strand.
ACCATCATATTCTCCACCTACTACAAATCCTATTACATATGATCACAAGATACAGGATACATAATTCTCTTTTACTAGTTACATTTTTCTCATGATATAAGATACACAATTCCAATCTCAAATTAATAGAGAATACTCCAAGAATTTGTCCACATGAAGAGAAGATATAATGCCACATCCACACATGCTAGTATCCAAAGAAGAACATCCCAATAGAAGAAGGCATCAAACCACCCAACCATGTGGAACCAAAGGAACCACCCCCCGTGCTAGGAGATGACAAAAGGTTCCAACTAACACTTTAGACCTAGGCTGCCACCTATCAACCAAGGGACTCAACACGACATCCATGAATGATAAACAACCAAATAGAAATAAACCAAATCACATCGCAAGGCTAAGTCAAAGCAATAAACTCCCAGAGGCTTACAAACAACGAAGGCATAAGATTCATGGACACACATAGGAAATGAGTTTCATCACATTCTATCCTTGCATAGAAGGGGAAAAGCCACACCCTGATAGACATGTGGAGCTGTCTCAACCTTTGAGGAAATCAAGGAGTTTTGTTTATCTCACTCGGGCTGCACCAGCAATACAACCATGAGATGGGGTACCAAATATATAAATTTCTTATCTTATTAGGATGAGTTACTACTACCCAACCTAGCTATGATTAATTTATTATGTTATCACTTGATTATTACAATAAACTTTCAATGAGTTATCCCAATGGTCTAAACCCCGCCTCCATAACACAAGGAATCCTAGTAGTCCATCCCTCATGACCTCATCAAACTCATGGAAGCCAAATCCCCCAAACCTTGTTCCAATACCTTAGGGTAACACAACACATCAACAAGAAGGCTCATCCAAATTCATTCTATAGGAAACATCCACATACATATAGATATGCAATCCAAACAATAGACATATGCCAAAATGCTAGTAACATGAAATAACTAAGAGCCTCAATGATCAATTGCAAGAGAAAACATAATATCCCATTTCTCATTCATATATAACCCATCCTTCACAACATGGCACATCCACTTGTTGGAGCCATATAACAATACAAAGAGCATCATTGATCTATAAAATAACTCTGGAAACTCAGGGAATAAAAAACACAGCCTCTGGTACAAAGATGGAACTCAAAAAAATCACCCTAGAAGGTCCAAGTAGACATAGACATAAAATTAAGTAGTTTAGCACATCCATGGGAAAGAGTAGTGCATAGAGCACTTCTTTTAGTGCATAGAGAACTTCTTTTAACACATAGATGCTAGAGTCCAAAATCAGAAGATAAAGCAAAATGACACATAAAACACATACAGTTGTGCATCTAGCACCCAAAATAGTGCATAGTACATTTATTTTAGTGCATAGGACACATATTTTGGCACATAGGACTCATTCTATTGTGCATACATGGCAGAGACCAAAAATGACAAAAAATGGAAAACAATAAGTTATGATCTTGCCCAAAATTGCATATAAACTCACAAAAGGGTACATCGCACTTCTAGAAGGTGTATAAGGTCAAAATAGATCCAAGGCAACACACAAATAATACAACAAGATCATACAAAAGAATTCTAACATCATTACCCAGCCTCTCATACACACAATCGTACATTGACATTGTCAAAAAATCAAAATACTTCACCATAAGATATAATAGGGCAGAGAGGGGGTCTCATACACAAAAAAAATGGCAAACAAGGGCTCAACAAATTCATAGGGAAAGAAATGCGAGGACAACATACAGAAAATATAGATTTGGATTTCACGACAACATTTACATAATCAAATTTTACCAATAATGCACATATATGTATACATATATTTATTTATCAATCCCCAAAATTTACAATAAAATTTGTAAACATTATTCTACCCCTCCCCCCCCTTGCAAACAATTTTTTCACAGGCACGGAGAAACAGTTCCTTTCAAATCAAAATGCAAGAATGAAGAAGATCTCAAACCTGGAAGAATAGAATGATTGCAAGGAAAGTTGATGAAGAGCAAAACTCGATCCAGCAATTCCAATTAAGCAATCTTCAAATCCAAACAAGAATTCTCAAGCAAGATCAAAACACCAATATACAAGTAAATTGCTCTCGAAAAACCAACCTGGCAAAAAGCTCAGAAAATCCATTAAATAGAAATTGAATTCAAAACTATAGAAAAAATCTCCACCAATCAAAATATTCCAATAAACTATATTACTTATCTACCATGCATAGTTTCAAGGTAAATAATATAAAATCGTATTATTTACTTAACCCCACAAAATTACCCAATAAGATAATAGGGTAGGTAAAATCCATAATATTTATCTACCCAATTAGTAATAGCATAATATAATAAAATAAAAATCAAAGCTCAATTAAATAGACCAAAGCTAATATAAATAATCACCACAAATAAATATAAATCATAACTAATAATAGAAATAATAACTAAACAATAAATAATATATAATCATTTAAACAATGAATCACTAAATCAATTAAATAAATATCAAAGCACCATTTAAATATAAACCAATAAATCAATAAAGTATTAATCAAATAAATAAACATTAAACCTCAACAATAAATTACCAATAATAATAAATATCTAAACTATACCATAAAATTAATTTAATTTAACATTAATAAACTATACAAATCCAATATTAATTAATCACATAATTGAATACTCACAACACCTCAAGACAACCCAACATAAGGATCAAACAACATACTATAAGGCGCCACAAGACGCTCTAAACCATGACACAACTAACATGGGTATCAACTTAGACTTAGAGTGTATAGAGGGAACTTGTGTCATCTCCAACAACTTGCCATTGGGATAAAGACACACTTGAATCTGTGAAGCTAGGTGGAGTCGATGTCTAGTACCTGCAAATCTATCACCACCTATACACCCACAACAATATATACAATAGCAAAACAAGTGAAGCGAAATCACAATGTCATATCATTCTCATGTGAATGAGTGGTATGACATCGTCCCTATCACAACGCAGTAGAAGACAATCACAACAACCAAGCACTATCATAATCATCATCATATCTCATATAATCATGAAATTGGGTTAGTACATAGTATGATACCATCAAATAATCTTAAAATAGACTAAGATGGATCAATATAATCCTTTGATGTACAAAAAGGGAAGATGAATCAAGGAGTGATGCTGCATTATATCCCTACTGCGCTTATCGTTATTTTACATGTGTGATTCCATGTGTATATTTAAATAGATATTTGTAGTTTTAGGAATTTTTTATGGTCTTGTTAATTATATAATTCCCTATCCCTATTTTTGGGTGGTGTTTGAGATTCTTATGAGTTACAATACCTTGATGTTAGTAGTTGTCCCTAGTGTTGGGATGACTAGGTTCAAGAGAGTTGGGCATGTAAATCAGATGTACCTATTTTCTTAGTTCGCTTAGATTTTTATCCTTAGATCTACATAATGATCCACATCCTATAGATGTATGAATCTTATCTATATTTCTCTAACTACATACTCTAGATCGAAAAACTTAGTTATATGTTGGAAAATCCTTAAAAAAAGTAATTTTTTGTTTGGTAATTCTATTTTGGTAAAACCTTGACTAGGACTACAATGCAAGTGCATTCGAGTCCTCTAAGTGCATGAGAATTACGAAATTGTGTTGTTGCCTAGTTGTGCATTATTGTCTAGAACCTTCAAACAAAAAGCACTTTTTACACTTTTTATAAAATAATTCCTAAAGAAGAATTGTTCCTTGAGGTCTTCTTAGCACACCTAATACCTTAGTTCATCATGTGGTCCTTTAGGTGTTTTGATATATTTTGATCACTTTCATACCTAAGCTTTGGTGTTTTTGTATCAAAGTCTCAATTATAGACATGTTCTCTTGGAGTTGGATGGTGTAGTATGTGTCATCAAACCATCCTGATCATGTCCTATCCATTTATGAGTGTGGATGTTTATAAAAATAATATTATCCCTATATCATAGAATCGTTATGGTTTATTTGTATGCAGACAACTAATTAATAATTCAATTGGTCGAGATCTTATGTATTTAATCTTGGTTAGTGGTTATTATTCTCGTGTTATCTTAGATGTCAGTTATCTCATCTTGGAATGTGTAGTAATGTGGACATGTGTCGGTCTCATTCCATTCTTGGTGATAGTGAGAGAATGGGGTCGAGGGCTTGTGTTTGATGTTCATCATAAAGGAAATGATATCCTCTTATATGATTGGCATGGTGATCTTTTCATACAATTAGTGAAGACTTTTTGTGCCACCATGATTGATACAGTAGTGATAGTTGTTCCATATGTCAATCATCTTTTTCACAACTATTTGTCCATGTGAGAATACATTGTGAGACATAAATGTCACACTTGTGATTAAAAAACAAGTTTTTTTTTTCCTATTAAGGTCACATGAAATATAATGGGATCAAGTATAGTTTATTTAGGCATATCATTTTATACAAGAGGGTTAAGAAAACCCATAAAAGAGACAATGCTTCTTGTAGTTTGCATGACATGGAAAGCAAGTGGCATAGTTTCAATATTAGCAAAATTTCTTGAACATAAGGACAACTTAAGGCTTCCTGTGGAATGGCCATTAAAATGATAAACCATTGAAGATCAATAAGACATTACACTAGGACATATGTAACGATATACTGAAGAAAAAAAATTATACATACATCATAACATTATTTAGTATGAAATATCATATAAATAGCAAATAACCTAACAAATGTATGTATAAATAACTGAAAACCATCAAAGCACATGCATTTGTAAATATCATAAACTTGTTTTTGTTAGTGCTTTAAAATAAATATGTATCATAAAAATCATACACCTAATCAGGAAACATGAGTAAAATCTTATCATATCACTAAGAAGAAGAATAAAAATCACTAAAGACTATTGATGGATCTATTATGAAATTCATAGTTGATATCAAAAAAGAGAAACAATCAAATTTAGAAAATGAAAATCAACACTAGAACCAAACCCTAGTTGATGTGAGATTAAGTAGGTTCACAAAATAGAAAAAAGATTATCTTTTATATTAGGCTAGCATAAATAAATGAAAATGAAAATAAATCAAATTACTCCAATTTTATTAGAAAATTCTAAAAATGCAACACACACAATATGAAAATTGACAAAGAGGATTAGAATACTTGGCTTTAGAAATGACAAGAAATGTTTTGTTGTTTATCACAATCTATGATTTCTCTAAGCTCTTTGCAATCAAATATACATTAGTTCAACCTCCATAGGTTACAATAGGAATTGTTCTATGTTCAAGTTCAATCCTACATCGACATTCAATATTATTTGGAAAAATAATTTGGTAAATAAATAACTTTAATAAAATAAATAAATAAATGACATTTCTATTATGAATCTTCACAAATCCACAATAACAATAATAATATAAAAAACTAAATAATAAATGATCAAAAACAAATCTTGGATAAGAGCTATCTATGTTTGGAATCATCATAAAGGACTTGCAAAATAAGATCAAATGCTTTGTCTCAAATCCTTCTATGGAAAAGGAAAAACAATTAAACATGCCTAAAAAGAATAAAATGGAACTTTGGCATTCTTTACTAATAAAATATTTGTATTAGTTTTGTTTTATTCTATTTAAATAACAAGCTTTTAAAAAATAATTTATTATTATTAATTAATTTAACTTGTACATTAATATATATTTCTAATTTAGAAAACTATATTGTTGTTTAGAATAAGTTTTTTGAAAGGAGTATAATACGACCATGTACCTGTGAGAATTTTAAAACATAAATCAAATAAATGATTAGTAATAGAAAAATATACTATAGAGTTATAAAGGAAAAAGATATGTTTGTAAAACCATATACATCTTTAAGATAACTAGTAAGAAGACTACATTTATGTTCAAGGTAAAATCTCTTACTGACATTTGGCAAAGGGACACTTTGGCATTTGGCAAATGGACACTCCGAAGTTTTTGAAGAAGAAATAAAATAGCCTCACTAAGCACAACCTAGAAGAAGTGAAACCGCATATATTATATGGAATTCCATTTACCTTCATTGATATTATAGGGTCTAATTCTAGTGGCATCAAGTATCCCTAAACAGACATTGCCTTTATCCTACTCATATGTAAAGTGTATTCAATATGTTCTATTAGTGAAGAATTCATAAAATCTTGAACAATAAATAGATTGAGGTATTGTCTCACATTTATTATAATAAATTTTATGCAATCAAAGTTGTATGATGTTAAAGCTCAAGCATCCTCACACTAGTAATCAAATAAGATTATGGAGGGATTTCCAACATTAGGGTAGAGGTATATGGTGGGGTGCTTTTGACGTTGGATTTTATTGGTTTGAAGGACGATATTGCATCTGCAATGGATTTGGAAAAGTTATAGGATTTAGATGATAGAATCTTACCCTAATTTACATAATCTATACAAAACAAAAACTTTGCAGTTAGATACATAAAAATGAATTCAAATGTGTGAAATGTGAACAAAATCACAAATCCCTTCACCTTAATTTTTTTGTCTCACTAGTAGAGTGGTAGGGTTAGAATATGATGAAGCTTGTACCCAAGTTTTTTTCCAAAGCCTTCTTTGACTTGTATCAACCTTGCATTGTTAGAAACAGAAACTAACTTTGGTAAAATGGCATAAGGTTAAGGTTGTTTCCAAAAAATTACTACCAAGATAAGATCAATGTGATCTTGTTTTGTGAAATACGTATAAACAAGGTTTTAGGAGAGGTGGTGCAGATAGTAATTTATACATTAAAAAAAGGTGATGATTTGTTGATAGTTGTTGTCTCTGTTGACATTATCTTTGGAGGTAGCAGTGATACAATGTACAAAGAGTTTCAAGATGTTATACAAAAGGATTTTGAGATGTCAATGTTGTCTTTCTTTCATGGTTCATAGAATTCTCAATTAAAAAAGGCATATTCATATCTCAAACCAAGTATATAAAAGAGATGTTGAGTAAGTTTAAGATGGAATAATGCAATCTGGTGAGTCTACCTATAAATACTAGATGTAAATTGGCAAAGATGATGAATCTACTCCAATGAATCAAGATTTGTACAGGTCAATGATTGGTAGTTTGTCATATGTAATTGCATCCAGACCAAATATAATGTAAGCAGTGGGTGCGGTATCTAGTTTTCAGGAAGTTCCTAAGGAAATACATGTCAAGATAGTAAAAGGGATATTTAGATATCTGAAGCCTACATTGAATTTTGGTTTTTGGTATCCCAAAAGTGATAAATTCATTTTGATTGCATATATAGATGAAGATTGGGCCACTAATGTAGATGACTGAAAGAGTGAAAGTGAAAGAAACTTCTTTCTCAATAACAATTTAGGAGGATTCAATATCCCTACTGTTTATGGTGAAAATGGATTAACAATAATATTGAGAGACTAAATGAATTCAACCACAAAACCCTAGCCTAACAACAACAAAGATCCACCATAACATATGAAGATTACCTAAGAAAATGCAAATCAAATGAAATCACAAAGATTATACCATCACATGTCCAATAGGGTTTGAATCTCCATTCTTCCTATCTCCATTGATCTTGCTTGATATATTTGCTCTCAGATTTTATGTGCACAAGAGCTCAACAGAGAACGGAAATGTGGTTGCAAGTAGGCTTGATTGCATATGCAAGTTTGAAAGCGTAGTCGGGTAGTCAATTGATCAAGTAGTAAGGGTTGATAATGAAGGAAGCATCTCCTTATATAGAAGACACTAGAAGAAATGGAGGGATAAGATTGAGAGGTGTAAAAGATAAATGGTTGGCTATGATTAAAGGGTAGGTAAAGGAAATAAGAAAATAATGAAAGGGTAGGTAGTGTATGAATTAAGAGATGAATGACATGTGTCATGAGTAGAAAACAGTTAATGAATTAATTAAATAAATAAAGATTTATTTAATTAATAGAGGAAGTGGGATCAATTAAATAAATAAAATATTTATTTAATTTAGGAAAAGGGTAATTTAAATAAATAAATGTATTTATTTAAATGAGAAATAAGGCTAGAAGAGGATAAATGAATTAATTAAATAAATAAAGATTTATTTAATTAATAGAGGAATTAGGCTAAAGTAATTAAATAAATAAAATATTTATTTAATTAGACTGGACACTTTTAGGTGTCTACATTTTGTCCCACTTTGAGACAATGCAGCTTGTCGCGTTGTTTCAAAGAAAATGAGATGAGCTGATACAAAGTTGCCCCAAGATGGGAATGATATGCCCCCTCGAGAGATTGGATGAAAATGTCTGAAAAAATTGCAGACAATCTCTCGATATGAAAGAAAGGCTAGAATGGACTGACTGGATAGAGTGACAAAGTCACGGGATAATGAAGACTGACTCGGGAGACGAGGGCTAGGGCTAGGGCTAGGGCAGTCTATAAAATAGACCATGAGGGGAATACATCCTCATTGTCATCCACACATCTAAGAGATTAGAGTGCAGAGAGAGAATAGAGCAGCAACAGTCAGCAGTGATGGCATTGGTTCACAGATTCGATCGCATTCGCCGATTTCAAAGGCTAGCAAATGCAGGAGAGTTGGTAAGTACCACAAAACCTCTTTGTACTTTGTCGCATTAATTATTGTCATAAATGCATGTTAGGTAGTGCAATAAATGCACATTTAGGTATGTCAAAAACATGTAGGCACGTCTGTGCTAGTGCCAGGCACGTCTGTGTTGGCTAGGCGCATCTGTGTTTGTGTCAGGCATGTCTATGAATGAAATAGCGTCTATGTCAAATGCGATCGCATCTGTGTTATGCAAGCGCGTTTGTGCAATGTGGGCATGTCTGCATAGAACAGAAGCACGTTTATGTATGTCAAGTGCGTCTGTGCAGAGCAGGTGTGTTTGTGCAGTATGTAAGTGTGTTTATGTCATGAAGGCGCGTTTATGTCTACTAGGCCAAATCGGCAGTTCTGTGATGAACATACACTGTCGATTGGATAAGCTATTGAGAGGATACACTCAAGCAGGTCCTCTGAGGAAGACCAGGATAGATCAAGGCACTTTGTGATAAACAGTGAGTACCAAGACATAGTACTTTGTGATGAAGAGTGAGTATTAATATGAGCAGCACTTTGTGATGAACAGGGAGTCCAAAATATGAGCAACACTTTGTGATGAACAGGGAATACAAAAACACATAGTACTTTGTGATGAATAGTGAGTACCACTAGGATAAATAGCAACACTTTGTGATGAACAGTGAGTGTCACTAGGATAAAAGTAACACTTTGTGATGAACAGTGAGTGTCACTAGAATAGAGCGCCATATGATAAATGTAAGCACTAGGATAGAAAGCAACATTTTGTGATGAACAGTGAATGCCACTTTGACTAACATGATTGATTTGCTTGATTGCAGGAGTACCTACCTATGTTGGAGTCACGAGAGAGATTCCCATCGACTTAGAGATTACGAGTTGAGCTGATAGTTGATGAGAGGGCTGCTATTGATGTTATGGGCTTACGCCACATTTTGTATGTGTCTGAGTTTCAGGAGAACATGGGTTTGCTGACTGCACTTGCTAAGAGATGGCATTCTAAGACATGCACTTTTCATTTGTCGATGGGTGAGATGACAGTCACCTTAGAGGATGTGTACAGGATACTGCGGATACCATTCTATGGGGAGTTGATTCCCTATGATCGAGATGGAGACAGGGAGGCCCTGAGATGAGTGTTCCAGGATCTGAGATTGGAGATGAGGGCATGACATGTTGCCTGGGATACCATGACAGTGACAGGACTGGCATTACCAGCAATACTGGCAGGAGTGATCAGTGGGTTCCTATGTCCAAATAGAGCAACACGAGGGTTGGTTGTGGGCTGGGGAGCACCTTGGAGACACTGGTTACACAACATACCAGTTATGCATGGGGACCATGCGTGTCGGCACACTTGTACTATGAGCTTCATCAGTTCATTTACCATGGATCCATAGGATTGGGCTGCGGAGTTACATTGCTACAGGTTTGGGCATATGAGCATCTGTCGGTGACATGACCAATACATTTCAGAGGCCAAGGTCATGGATGCAGCTTTGTGCACCTGTATGATATGATTACCTCACAGCCACAGATTGGCAGGTTGGAGCACTAGCGTCAAGTCCTTGATGAGATTGACAGTGTGATATGGAGGCCATACCGAGAGTGCGAGGAGTGGGAGGATGACGCAGCAGAGCTACCTTATACATTCAAGAGCAAATATCTGATTGGGCAGATGCCCTATGTACTAGAGAGGTAGTTGGTAGATAGGGTGGGCAAGTAGTTTGGCAAGATCCAGTAGATGCCACAGGGTTCCGGTATGTATGCGCAGATAGTGTGAGACTAGGCACACTTTGGGCCATTGTTGTCGTATGATCAAGTCATGATGTAGCTGGTGGAGATGATTCCTTTGCCATGGGATATGTGGCCTGAGATTCAGGATGTAGGGTTGGATGCAAAGTATACTGCATATTGGGCAGAGCATCCATTTCCACGCCTGACAGATCCAGGAGAGCTGATAGATGGAGATGGCAGAGGGGATGAGGATGAGGATGGAGATGGTGGGGGTAGAGGCCGATGGAGGAGGTGGGGTGTAGTAGGAGAGAGGAGAGTGGCTCCACAGAGAGAGGGTGGAGAGGAGAGATAGGCTCGGGTGGTGAGGGGTCATGGTGGGTTGCCATTACAGATGCCAGAAGCACAGGGTCCCAGACAGGTGCAGGGACAGGTATAGGGATGAGGACAGGGGCAGGGGCAGCCACATGAGTAGCCACAGGTACATGCATAGGTACAACCACTAGTACAGGGGGCCGAGGAGGAGGCAGATGAGCTACTAGAGCTAAGGGAGATCTGCCAGGGATAGGAAGATGAGATCTAGGATCTCGAGCGGGAGAGGGACCGACTCAAGAGACAGCTTAGGGACACTGAGCGGGAGAGAGATCAAGCTATCCAGCATTAAACTGAAGCTGAGACAACACTAAGGGCTAGGAGGCAGGCGACAGAGGACACAGGGGCTAGATATGCCTATGTTCTATGGGCAGGGGAGGAGATAGGTTATTGGTGAGACCTATACTATGGGGCAGTGCCACTAGAGCAACGGGCTAGGACCTTCCGTAGACCATCACAGACAGCGACGGCCACTAGAGGGAGTCACAGGAGATAGGTGTCTAGTGGTGGGGTCATGGGTCCTCCACCACCACCAAATAGGGGAGGCAGGAGAGATGATCCTAGGGCGGGTCCTTCCAGGGCTCAAACTCCGTCAAGGCCAGGTAGCTCTGAGGGAGGGAGTTCATCATAGCCTTAGAGGGCTCCCTATGTATCAGTTTTGTACCATTTTGTATTATAATGTAGACACCTTCGGGTGATTGTAGCCATATGATTTTAAATAATTGTATCATGACACTTATGATTATATATATGAGATGATTCATCTTTGCGGCAGCTATATGCATGTGTACCTATGTGATGCTTCTATATGTTTCTATGTCATGCTTATGATATGGATGCAAATATGATGAAATGCAATTTTTTTGTTCTTTTATGTTTTTAAATGTTTATGTATATGCAAATGTGAATGTATGAAATGCAGATGAATATGATAATGCAAATGACTATTTTCATGATGAAAATGTAAAATGTGCTAACATGTGGTGTGTGCAAGATGTGATGGAATTGTGATATCTATATGTATGTATTAAATGCTTATATGTGGTAATGCAAGTGCAACTACATGAAATGCAAATTATTTTTTTGGCGTGTCATTATACTCAATCATGTGATAGCAGGCTACATGGACTCAAGAAGGATGATGGAAGTCAATCAAGAAAGGGGGATGAAAGATAGAAAATATGAAAGTGAAAAGAGCTTCTTGTGCATTATCATCATTGAGCTTTATTATGGCAAAATAGGTTATGACAATCGAGGCATATGTTTGACCCAAAAAGTCACTGTACCCATTTGCATGGAGATCAGACAATTGCAAACAAGGAATTCCCCAATTCATACTCGACTCGCAGTGTCCTCATATCTTTGGACAAGTCATAGCATTACTAAGAGACAATCCACAGATAGCAAAGAAAAATAGGTGATGATACCCCATCCTCACCTTTCTAGTCAAAGACATCCTAGAGATAAAATCTCTAGTCAGAGACATCCTGGAAAAGCTAAAAGACATGTCACCTAAAGATAAAATCAAAAGAAAACCAAGACTCAACACCAACATCCATTGTAGTCCTCAAGTTTAGTGTCTCTTGTCACTTGTATAAGTCCATTTGATTGTGGTCACAATGTTTACTTTCACAAAAAGGATAGACAGAACTGAACCATAATGTTGTTTGAGTCTGTTGAAAGATTTGATTTGTTGAAGCCCATTGTTGTTGTTGTGTCTCATCTGAAACTGATTGAATCCATGAAATTGATACTTTATTGCGGAGAAAATGAAACTTTATTGCGGATTTGCGATGCAAATGTTGTTTTATTGCGGATTGTGTGCGGATAGACTGAAGAAAATTAGAAGAAATTGTAATCCTCGAAACATGTGATGCTCTCAGTTCCACACCCATCACTAGATGTAGGATTTGCCTTAGCCACAGATAGGAGCTGATTTATTATGGATGCAAAGGGATGAAAAGGAATGTTTATTATGAATGGAAAACCAATCTTAGGTAGATCAATAACAAGCCATGATGGGAATGTGTAAATTTATTATGGATGAAGAGGTTGTGAGTGTGTGCAAAGTGAAGGATGAAATGGAATCCTGAAGGAGGGAGGAGCAATGTCTCTACACATGGCGCTGGTGACCCAGTTTTCACCATGGTACTTGCCCAGGGCACCACCGAAGTGGTTTTCACCGTTCGACGAAATGTTTTTCTATTTTTTCAAAAAAAAAATTGTGTCACAAGGCGCCTATTTGCCAGGTTTTCACCAAGTAACGATTTTTTATGTTTTATGATTTTTTTGTATTTTTTTATTTTTTGATTTTTTTTGTATTTTCAATTAGGATACTCTGAAGAGCTATGTGTAAAACCTGCGAAGGTGCATACTATTGATAGGATCCTCCAAAGGTTCACCTTCTGTGGTTGATAGCTTATATGCACCAGATCCATAGCCTGCTGTGATAATGTAAGGACCAAGCCAATTTGGTTCAAACTTGCCCTTCTTCTCTCTGTCTTGTTGATTTTTAGGATTTTCTCTGAAAACCAAGTCACCTACTTCAACTGTGCAAGGCTTGACTTTATGATTGTAGTTGTGACTCATTCATTGTTGATAAGCCTTGAGATGATTAAAAGTAGTTTGTCTTCATTCATCCAATAGTTCAAGTTCTTGTAAGCGAGAGACCCTGTAGTCTTCATCATGGATAATGTTTTGCAAAGAGACTCATAAAGAGGGAAACTCAACCTCAATAGGCAAGATAGCTCCAGTGCCATATACAAGTGAATAGGGTGTAGCTCATGTAGGTGTGTGGACGCTTGTGCAGTAGGCCCAAAGTGCAGGATTAAGTTGGATATGCCAGTTGTGGCCAGTGTCATCGACTATCTTTCTTAAGATTTTAAGGATTGTTTTATTAGATGCCTCAGCTTGACCATTATCTTGGGGGTAATAAGGTGTGGAAAAATGATGTGTAATGTGGAAGCGGTCACAGAGCTCTCTAACATCCTGATTTTTGAAAGGATGCCCGTTATCGGTGATGATGGAAACAGGAATACCATATCGACAAATGATATAGTTGAGGATGAATGTAGCAATTTATTTTCTAGTAACTTGCATGAGAGGCATGGCTTCGATCCATTTTGTGAAATACTCTGTGGCAGTGATAATTAATTTGTGACCATTGGAAGAAGGAGGGTGAATATTGCCTATGAGATTGAGTCCCCACTGACAAAAGGGCCAAGGAGTTGCAATTGGTTGAAGTTCCTACGCTGGCACATGAATGAGGTCTCCATGAAGTTGACACTGCTTACATTTCTTGACAAATTGATATGAGTCTTTTTCCATGTTGGGCTAGTAATATCTAGTCCTGATGAGTTTCTTGGCTAAGGTAGGACCACTAGAATGTGGACCACATATCCCTTCATGTACTTCACATAACGCAATCTGAGCTTTGTCGCTTTCTAAACATCTAAGAAGAGTGCCATCTAGACCTTGACGGTATAAGATATCGGCTAAAATGATGTATCAGGAAGATTGGCAAATGAAAGTGGGATGTTGGTTATTGGATAGGTCAGGAGGAAGGGTATTGTCATGAAGGTATGTGAAAATAGAACCATATAACTAGGACTCGGGACCGACGACACATATCATCTCAGTAGGAGTGACCTCATATGAGGGAACCAAAAGGTTATCCACCAAGAACTCATAGCGGGTCTAATTCGGGGGTAGATTGATTAATGAAGCAATTGTAGCCATGGCATCCGTGGCTCGATTCTGCTCTCTTAGTATTTGCTCAAAGTCTAACTTCATGAAATGTTGTTTCAAGTCATCCACCATTCTTTTGTAAGGAATTAATTTCTCATCCTTTGTTTGGTAGTCATCATTTGCTTGATGAATTATAAGTTGAGAGTCCCCTTAAACACGAAGTTCCTGGATCTTCCACTGAACTGGTATTCGTAATCCAGTTGTTAATGCCTCATATTCTGCTATGTTATTTGTGTAGGGAAATGATAGTCGATACGATTTTGGTATAGAATCCTCTTGAGGAGTTATGAAGAGGATGCCAGCTCCTGCCCCATGCTGTGTGTATGAGCCGTCAAAGTATAGCTACCAAGGTTTTGCATGTGACACTATTAAAATGGATTCATCTGGAAATTCTGAAATTAGAGGAACATCATCTATCATGGGAGCATCTGCTAACTGATCTGTGATAGCCTGTCCTTTTATTGCTTTTCTGTCCACATACTCAATGTCGAATTCACTTAGGAGCATCACCCATTTGGCTGGTCACCCAGTAAGCATTGCTTTATTACGAAGGTATTTCAATGGATCGATCCTTGCAACCAGCTTAGTTTTATGAGTTAGCATGTAATGTCATAATTTTGAAGCAAAGACCATAGCGAGACATGTATGCTCAATTGGTGTGTAATTTAGCTCATATCCCACCAATGTGTGACTGATGTAGTATACTGCCTTTTCTTTGCCCTCAGCAACCTATTGTGCTAAGAGTGCCCCCAGTGATGTTGAAGTAGTTGATATGTATAGTAATAGAGGTTGATCTGGAACTAGTGGCATCAAAACCGGCGGATTCAAAAGATAATCTTTGAGTGTCTGGAAAGCTTGTTAACAATTATCATCCCATTTGAATTTGATGTTTTTGTGTAGCAGGTGCTGAAAAGGATTACATTTATCTGCAAGTTGCACTATGAATCTTCGTATGGACTGGAAACATCGAAGTTGACTGATATTTCTTGGTGGTTGCATCTCTAGGATGGCCTTGACTTTTGCTGGATCAGCTTCGATTCCTCTTTTTGAGACAATGAATCCCAGGAGCTTCCCGGAGGTTACTCCAAAGACACATTTCTTGGGGTTTAATCTTACTTTATATTTTCCCAACCGATCAAAGACGACTAAAAGTACGTCCAAATGTGTATCTCTATCTATTGATTTTCCCAAGAGGTCATCAACATAATTTTCCATAGTAACGTGCATGAGATCATGAAAGATAGTAGTCAAGGCTCTTTGATATGTAGCGCCTGCATTTTTTAGCCCAAAGGGCATGACATTCTAGCAGAAAGTTCCCCAAGGAAAAGTGAATGTCATTTTGTGTTGATCCTCGGATGCAATTTTTATTTGATTATAACCAGAGAATCCATCCATCAAAGATAACATCGCATGACCTGCTGTAAGATCGACGATTAAGTCAATATTTGGTAATGGAAAATCATCCTTAGGACAAGCTTTGTTGATGTCTCTGAAATCTGTACATATTCTGATGCTACGATCTGGTTTACTGATAGGCACTAAGTTGGAGATCCATTCAGGATAATCAATTGGGCATATGAATCCGACATCCAATAATTTCTCAAGCTCTGCTTTAACTAATAATGCCACTTGTGGATGCATCTTTCTTAATTTTTGTTTCACTGGTTTTGCCCTTGGTTTAACTATCAAATGATGCATTACCAAATCCGAATCCAATCCAAGCATGTCAGCGTATGACCATGCAAAATTGATTTGTCGCTCTGTGAAGAAACTTACAAATTTTGACCTTTCTGTCTTTGTTAAAGATTGAGCTTGGAATATGTTATGTGGAACTTCTTCTGTACCAATATTTGATTTGATGGTTTCCTCTACCAACATGGATGATTTTTCCTCATATGATGCTAGGAGAATGTCGAGCCTTCCATCTTCGGGTGCCTCAGAGAGGTTTTTGCCCTCAGATACGTCCTTTCTTTTTACTTCTTTGGGGTCAGACAGCGCCACAACGTGGTTTTCGCCATAAGACCCTTGATTTGTTTTTATTTTTATATTTTTGCGACTGGAAGGCCCGATGCCCTCACCAAAGTATGCCACACTATTGAGTTCTATAGTGTATCCTGCCTCATGGTCCCCAGGGGGAAGATCATCTCGTATGCCAAGGTAGTCAATAAAAGCTTCATCATTTTGGAATGTGTCAAACTGTGCAGGTCCTTCATGGTCCGGGTCAATAAGTTGGTGGTGAACAAGGGGAAGGCCTTTGATGTCTTCGAAGTTAGCGAGGCTAAGGGTGAAGATGCAGTTATATTCAGGTATGTTGAGGTAGTTATCGAGGTCATTGTTGGCACTCTCCTCATCAGTCTCAATCATGAATGAATCCAAATTATCATCACTAGTAGTGCATTTTGGGACAGGTGTCCTCATTCTATGTGATTTCGACCTAGAACCAAGGGGCAAGGACTGTGTAGGATCCTCAGGGGTTGTTTTTTGACCAACTTTGAATTTTCTATAAAATTCTTCTTCTTCTGTGGGTTCACCTGGTTCTCTGAATGTCTCGGTGAGTTCATAGTCACTAGAGGACTTGTCTTAATTTCATTCCCATTCATTGGAGTCTGTGGAATAGCGATTTTCTTGTTGAATTTTGGCAGCTTTGATTTGTAATGCTTCTCCTGTCTTTTGAGTATTTACCTTGAAACTCATGAAACCAAGTCCTTTGGAGCATTTCCTTTTAACTGTCAATTCCGATTGTAAAGGTTCAATGATGTCTTCTTTTCTTAATCCAAGAGGACTTTTGCCATCATACCCAAATTTTTGTAGGATCTTGAATCATTTGCCATATTTCTCACATGGTATGCTAACATGATCTTGTGTATCACTTTCAAGGTCTTTGTAAAACATTTTGTATAAGTCTTCTTCTTCCACTTCACCCCATTTTTGGAAGATTGTAGGATCCCATTTAAGTGTAATGACGGATACCCACTTAGTAGGATGTGGTCATCCATATTCTTTTGGTAAATTCATGACTTGTTGTAAGTACATGGTTTGATTCAAAGTCTATTCACCCATGCCTTTGTCCTAGATTTTGCCTTTAAGCTCACCTTGTTTTGATGTCGAAGGTTTTAATGATTCAAGATCAATGTATGCAAAAGAAGGAACAGCTTCTCGATTACTTGGAATGATCATCTCAATTTTCGGTCTCAAGTTATTGCAATATATGAATGGATTAGGATCTCCATTAACTGTTATTTCAACTCCATTGTGAGGAAATTTAATGCATTGGTGATATGTAGATGGGGTTGCCCTCATTTCATGAATCCAAGGACGTCCTAGTAATATATTGTATGTGAGATCCAGGTCCAGGACTTGAAAAACCACATCCTTTGTAACTGGCCCAACTCTGAGAGGCAAGGTGACTATGCCCTTGGATGAACGCTCTTCATCATCATATGCCTTGATGGTAATTTTGTTTGTAGAATTCACATCTTTATCAGAATATCCCAATTGTTTAATAGTGTTCAATGTACAAATGTTCAGACCTACTCCTCCATCTATCAGGACTCGTTTTATTCGATGTTTTTCTAGGAAGGCTTCAATGTGTAAAGGTGCATTATGTCGCTGACTTATAGAGGTGTCATCGGCTTCTGTAAATGTGAGAGAGTGTGGAATGGAAAGGTATCCCATCGTGGCTTGAAACTGGTCCACATTTAGATCAGTAGGAACAACAATGTCTCTCAAGATTTTATCAAGAATGGCTTTATGTGTGGGGGATATGCGTAAGAGCTCAAGGATTGAGATAAGTGCAGGTGTCTTCCCTAACTGTTCTATAAGGTCATACTCAGGCTTGGTTGATGAGGAAGCAGTGTTTTTAGCTGGAGCACCTTGCAAAGTGATTTTACCTCGATGAGTTGTAACATTACATTCAGAGGTAGGTTCGGAAGAAGATCCAATGCCTTTTAGAACAATCTTGGGTCTTTGGATAGAATTTTCAGGTGCTTTGTCCTTGATGATAATGGTAGAGACATAATCATCCATCGAAATGTGATTGATAGTTGAATCATAGTTATAGGATGCTCTGGTAAAGTTGGTTTGGTCATCTATGGCTTTAGACTTTCCCTTGTCATGTTTTGGGAATGGTTCCTTAAACATTTCATGTTCTTGGTTGGATGAGTGTCTTTCGATTTCAATGTCACCTCTATCAATGAGATCTTGTATGATGTTCTTCAGTCGATGGCAATTTCTTGTCTCGTGGCCCTTGCTCTTATGAAATTCACAATATTCATCATCATTCCACCAATTTGGTTTGATCTTTGGCTCATATGGAGGCCAATATGGAATTGTGATTATTTTGTTTGCCACTAGCTTTTTGAAAACTGACTCAAGTGGTTCTCCCAATGGAGTGTACTTCCTTCATGACTTTGAAGTTGTTTGAGTATTCACTTGATTGTTTGTAGAGCTTGATCCCAAAAAAATGATTTTTGGTCGTACTGTATTGGCATCCACAACACCATCATTGACTGTGTTCTTGTTTTTATTCCAAAATCTTGGCTTGTCTTTTCCTTAAAAGTCATCTTTGTTTTCCTTGAATATCTTAATGACTCCTTGTTCAATTAGAACCTTCTCTGTTGCTAAGCCTTTTTTAATGACCTCCTTGAAGGTGGACAAACAAGCTTTTCTTAGGTCATAACCAATGTCTTTGTTAACATTCTAGGTGAACATTTCTACCATTTGTTTTTGTGAAATTTCACAAGAGCATCTGCTGGCTAGATTCCTCCATCTTTGTAAAAATGATGAAAAAGATTCTCCATCCTTTTGCTTGGTGTTGCACAAAGTGGTGACTGATATATCTATCTCTATGTTGTATGAGAAATGTTGGATAAATGCCTCTGCTAAGTCACCCCATGACTTAATTCCAGGTGGAAGTTGGGAGAACCATTCCATAGCTTGATCACCTAAGCTTTGTGGGAATAATCTCATCAAATATGTCTCTTCTGCTGCTACCTCAATGCAAGCTGTGAAAAATTGTCTTATATGTGCCTTAGGATCTCCTTTTCCTCTATACTTATCAAACTTAGGTGTCACAAAGTGTTTAGGAAATGGAGGCATTGGAATGCTTTTGTCAAATGGATAGGGACATATGTCTCTCATTGTGTAAGTTGGCTTCGGTGTATTTATGTCCTCCATTTTCTTTTGTAAGTCTTTAATTTGTTGTTCCAAATTATTCTTAGGTGGAGATCAACTTCTTGGATCATACCCCATGCCTGAACCACCGGGTGGAGGAGGAGCATGTTGCATATATGGATGATATTGATCATACACATGTTCATATGGAGGAGGTCTATAGTAATGTTGCGTATATGGACCACTTGGTATAGAGTCATGGTGAGGAATGGAATATCTGTTTTGTCCATGTATACCATACTCAACCGGAATTTAATGAATTTGTTCTAGTGTGTTGCCCCCAAATTTGATGCGGGGTTTCCTTGTGTCCAAATTTTGCTCATGCCTTTGGTGGTTGATCCTTAGCATTGGTATGTGATTGAGCATATTTTTATGCATAAGACTTCTATAATGGTCTACGAAGATGAGTATCATATGCTTGACCATGTGTGTATGGGACCTCTGGTTTTTGAAACAAAGATGATGGTGATTCAGGCACAAGATGTGGTCCTCTATTGCCTCCACTGTTAGGCCTCCTTTGATCCATGTTGGAGTGAGTTTGTTGCAAAGGTCGATTTTCCATTATTTGAGATATGTCAAAATCATGAGGTATCTTGGCTCCACTTTATGCCATCACTTGTAAGAAGTATTGTCTATCTCTCCTCATTATTTCCTCAACCAATCGATTGAAACGGGGATCCATAATGGTGTCTTCCACTTTTGCTGACTGTATGGAAAAGTTGTCCATATTGTCATTGTGTGTGTCATTGTTGTTTGTAGTGTCCATGTTTTCATTATTTGGAATGTTTCTATAGGCATCCATGTCAGGTAATGTAGCATGATCAGAATTGAAAAAGATATCATTGTCATACTCATAGGAACTCATGTTTGCGGATTCTTGAGCCTCTTTAGTTTCTCTCTTAGATTTTTGGGAACGGGTTTCAACCATGAACTAGGTGTATATGGTGAAAATGGATACAACAATAACAAGATTGAAAGGCTAAATGAATTCAACCACTAAACCCTAGCCTAACAACAACAAAGATCCACCATAACATATGAAGATAACCTAAGACAATGTAAATAAAACAAAATCACAAAGATGATACCATCACATGTCCAATAGGGTTTTGATCTCCATTCTTCCTATCTCCATTGATCTTGCTTGATATATTTGCTCTCAGATTTTATGTGCACAAGAGCTCAACAAAGAACGGAATGTGGTTGCAAGTAGGATCGTAGTGTAGCCTATTGATCATTAGGGTTTGATAATGAAGGAGGCATCTCCTTAAATAGAAGACACAATATGAAATGGAGGGATAAGATTGAGAGGTGTAAAAAAGAGGTCGGCTAGGATTAGAGGGTAGGTAGAAGAAATAATAAAATAATGAAAGAGGTAGGTAGTGTAGGAATTAAGAGATGAATGACATGTGTCATGTGTAGAAAAAGATAATGAATTAATTAAATAAATAAAGATTTATTTATTTAATAGAAGAAATGGGAAAATTAAATAAATAAAATATTTATTTAATTTAGGAAAAGGATAATTTAAATAAATAAATGTATTTATTTAAATGAGAAGTAAGGCTAGAAGAGGATAAATGAATTAATTAAATAAATAAAAATTTATTTAATTAATAGAAGAATTAGGCTTAGATAATTAAATAAATAAAATATTTATTTAATTAAACATGACAATTTTGGGTGTCTACATTTTGCCCCTCTTTGAGACAATGCGGCTTGTCGCGTTGTTTCAAAGAAAATAAGATAAACTGATACAGAGTTGCTCCAGTATGGGAATGATATGCCCCCTCGAGAGATTGGATGAAAATGTCTGAAAAGATTACAGACAATCTCTCGATAAAAAGAAAAGGCTAGAATGGACTGACCGAATAAAGTGACAAAGTCATGGGATGAAGAAAACTGACTCGGGTAACGAAGGCTAAGGCTAGGGTAGGCTATAAGATAGACCACAGGAAAAAGACATCCTCATTGTCATCTACACCTTCACGAGATCAAAGTGCAGAGCGAGAAAAGAGCAGCAGCAGTCAACAGCGATGGCCTTCGTGCACAGATTCGACCGTGTTCGACGATTTCAAAGGCCAGCAGAGGCAGGAGAGCCGGTAAGTACCACCAAACCTCCTCGTACTTTGACGCATTTGCTTTTGTCATTAATGCATGTTATTTAGAGCAATAAATGTGCTTAGGAATAGGGTACAAAAAAGTGCAAAAATGTATAACTGCGTCTACGTCGGTGCCAGGCGCGTCTATGTCCGCCAGGCGCGTCTGTGTCTGGAACCGCGTTTATGTCAAATGGGGGCACGTCTACGTCATGTAGGGGCGTTTGTGTTTCAAAGTCGCGTTTATGCAAAATTTAGGCACGTTTATGTCATACAGGCACGTCTGCGTTGTTTAGGCGCGCTTGTGCAGTCTATAGGCGCGTTTGTGAGTTAAAAGCGCGTTTATGTCCAAAAATGCAAGGTTTTGTCTTCTAGGTCAAATCGGCAGGTCTGTGATGAACATACGTTGTCGATTGGATAAGCTGCTGAGAGGATACACTCAAGTAGGTCCTCTAGGAAGACTAGGATAGATCAAGGCACTTTGTGATGAACAGGGAGCACCAAGATAGAGTTCTTTGTGATGAACAAGGAGTACCCAAAGTAGGAGTAGCACTTTGTGATGAACAGGGAGTGCAAATGTGAGTAACACTTTGTGATGAACAGTGAGTGTCACATACGTAGTACTTTGTGATGAACAGGGAGTACTACTAGGATAGAAGCAACACTTTGTGATGAACAGTGAGTGTCACTAGAGTAGATAGCCATATGCATTTAGATGAGTAGCATTTTGTGATAAATAGTGAATGCCACTATGACTGACACAATTGATTTGTTTGACTGCAGGAGTATTTGCCTATGTTGGAGCCACGGGAGAGATTCCCGTCGACTCAGAGATTGCGACCTGAGCTGACAGCTGAGGAGCGAGCTGCCATCGAGGAGATGGGTTTGAGACATGTGTTGTATGTGCCTGAGTTTCGGGCAAACATGGGTTTGCTGACTGCGCTTGCGGAGAGATGGCACTCCGAGACATGTACCTTCCATTTGTCGATGGGTGAGATGACAGTCACCCTTGAGGATGTCTACAGGATTCTGCATATACCAATTGATGGAGATTTGATTCCATATGATCGTGATGGAGACAAGGAGGCATTCAGACGGGTGTTTCAGGATCCCGGCCTAGAGATGAGGGCAGGACATGTGGCATGGGACACCATGACAGCCACAGGGTTAGCTTTGTCAGCTGTGATTGGAGGGGCTATCAGTGGATTCCTGTGTCCGGATAGGGTGACACAGGGATTGGCAGTGGGCTGGGGAGGAGCACTAGAGACATTGGTGACGTAGCACACCAGATATGCTTGGGGACCATGTGTGCTAGCCCACCTATATTATGAGCTTCACCAGTTTGTATACCATGGGTCAGTGGGATTGGGCTGTGGAGTGACCCTACTGCAGGTTTGGGCCTATGAGCATCTACCTATTATGCGACCGATGCACTTCGGGGGTAGAGGTCATGGACAGAGTTTTATTCATTTATATGACATGATCACCTCGCATCCGCGGATTGGCAGGTTGGAGCATTGGCGGCGAGTGATAGATGACATTGATGTAGTCATCTGGAGACCATATCTGGGATGTGAGGATTAGGAGGATGATGCAGTGGAGTTGCCTTATACCTTCTAGAGCAGGTACCTAATTGGGCGGATGCCCTATATATTAGAGAGACAGCTGGTGGATAGGGTATGCAGGCAGTATGGCAGGATCCAGAGGATGCCATGAGGCTTGGCTATGTATGCCCGTACAGTTAGGGATCGGGCGCAGTTTGGGCCTTTATTGTCATATGATCAAGCGCTAACACAGCTGGCAGAGATGGTGCCCCTACCTTGGGATATGTGGTCAGAGATCGAGGATGTCGGGATGGATGCGGAGTATGCAGCATATTGGACCGAGCATCCATTCTCGCGATTGACAGATCTAGGAGAGCTACTGGAGGGAGAGGGAGGAGGAGACGATGATGATGATGGTGGGGGTGATGGGGGCCGAGGCCAACAGAGGCAGAGAGGAGTAGTTGGGGAGAGGAGAGTCGCACCTCGGAGAGAGGGTGGACAGGAGGGATAGGCCCGGGTGGTGAGGGGTCCCGGTGGATTGCCCCTACAGGTACCAGCAGCACAGGGTCCTAGAGCACAGGGACAGAGACATGGACAGGTACAGGGACAGGTGCCAGTACAGGCACAAGAGCAAGGATGGAGACAGGTATAGGGACCTAGGCATGTACAGAGACGGGTACCCATTCAGGCACCAGTACACATACAGGTACAGGTACAGGGGCAGGCACCCGCAGAGAGAGAGCCACAGGCAGAGGCAAAGGGTGGGGATCCAGAGGAGGGTGACCTGATTGAGCTCAGGGAGATCTGCGAGGGCGAAGCAGATGAGATACAGGATCTGGAGAGGGAGAGAGACCGACTCAGGATGAGGCTCATGGATACTGAGCGGGAGAGGGATCAGGCGATTCAACACTATACGGAGGCTGAGACAGCGCTGAGGGCAGGGAGGCAAGCGGCAGAGGACACAGGGGCAGGCTATGCATATGTCCTGCAAGCAGGAGAGGAGATTGCCTACTGGATGGACCTCTATTATGGTGTCGTGCCAGCAGATCAGCGGGCAAGGAGCTTCCATAGACCATCGCGGATAGCGACAACTACGGGAGGGAGCCGGAGGAGACAGGCATCGAGTGGTGGGGTTATGGGTCCTCCACCACCACCAAATAGAGGGGACAGGAGAGATGATCCTGGGGCAGGTCCTTCGAGGGCTTAGATTCTGTCAAGGCCAGGCGGCTCTGAGGGAGGGAGTTCATCATAGCCTTAGAGGGCTCCCTATGTATTAGTATTGTACCATTTTTTTATTGTAGACACCTGCGGGTGATTTTGTAGCCATATGATTTTTTTGACATCATTGTATCATGACATTTTTTATTATATATGAGATGATTCATTTTTGCAGCAGCTATATGCATGTGTATCTATGTGATGAGATGTTTTATGATGTGTGATGCTTATGATATGGATGCAAATATGTACATGAAGCAATGCGATATTTTTGTTCTTTTGTGTTTTATATGTGATGTATGATGCAAATGTGAATGTATGTAATGCAGATGAATATAAGTAACGTAGATGAATATAATAATGCAAATGTAAATTGTGCTAACAGGTGTTGTGTGCAGGATGTGATGCAGTTGTGATATCTATATGTATGTATGAAATGCTTATATGTGGTAATGCAGGTGCAACTACATGAAATGCAAATATTTTTGGTGTGTCATTATACTCAGTCATGTGATAGCAAGCTACGCGGACTTGAGAAGGACGATGGAAGTCAATCAAGAAAGGGGAATGAAAGATAGAAGATATGAACGTGAAAGAGCTTCTTGTGCGTTATCATCATTGAGCTTTATTATGGCAAGTAGGTTATGACAATCGAGGCATATGTTCGACCCAGAAAGTCATTGTACCTATTTGCATGGAGATAAGACAGTCACAGACAAGGAATGCCCCAGTTCACACTAGACTCATAGTGTCCTCATATCCTTGGACAAGTCATAGCATTACTAAAAGACAATCCACAGACAGCAAATACAAATAGGTGACGATACCCCATCCTCGCCTTTCTAGTCAAAGACATCCTAGAGATAGAATCTCTAGTCAGAGACATCCTAGAAAAGCTAAAAGACATGTCACCAAATGATAAAATCAAAAGAAAACCAAGACTCAACACCAACATCCACTGTAGTCCTCAAGTTTAGTGTTTCTTGTCACTTCTATAAGTCTTATTTGATTGTGGTCACAATGTTGACTTTCACAGAAAGGATAGATAGCACTGAACCATATGTTGTCTGAGTCTGTTGAAAGATTTGATTTTGTTGAAGCTCATTGTTGCTGCTGTCTCATCTGAAACTGACTGAATCCATGAAGCTGATACTTTATTGCGGAGAAGATGAAACTTTATTGCGGACTAATGATGCAAATGTTGCTTTATTGCAGATTGTGCGCGAATAGACTGAAGGAAGCTGGAAGAAACTGTACTCCTCGAAACATGTGATGTTCTTAGTTCCACACCCATTACTAGACGTAGGATCTGCCTTAGCCACATATAGGATCTGTTTTATTATGGATGGAAAAGGAGGTTTTATTATGAATGGCTAACCAATCTTGGGTAGATCAATAACAAGCCATGATGGGAATGAGTAAGTTTATTATGGATGAATTGGTCGTGAGTGTGTGCAAAGTGAAAGGATGAAAGTGAATCCTGAAGGAGGGAGGAGCAATGTCTCTATGCATGGCGCTGGTGACCTAGTTTTCACCATGGTACTTGCCCAGGGCGCCACCGAAGTGGTTTTCACCGTTGGACGAAATTATTTCTCTTTACTTTTTTCAATTTTTTTTAATTTTTTTGTGTCACAAGGCGCCTGTTTGCCAGGTTTTCACCAAGTAACGATTTTTTTGTTTTTATAATTTTTTTGTATTTTTGAATTTTTTTGATTTTTTTGTATTTTTGAATTAGGATATTTCGAAGAGCTATGTGTAGAACCTGCGAAGGTGCATGTTGTTGATAGGATCCTCCAAAGGTTCACCTTCTGTAGTTGAGAGCTGATATGCCCCAGATCCATAGGCTACTGTAATGATGTAAGGACCCAGCCAATTTGGTTCGAACTTGCCCTTCTTCTCTCTGTCTTGCTGGTTCTTGGGGTTTTCTCTGAGAACCAAGTCACCTACCTCAAATGTGTGAGGCTTGACCTTGTGATTGTAGCTACAACTCATTTGTTGTTGATAAGCCTTGAGATGATTAAAAGCAGTTTGTCTCCGTTCATCCAGCAGTTCTAGTTCTTGTAAGCGAGAGACCGTGTAATCTTCATCAGTGATGATGTTTTGCAAAGAGACCCATAGAGAGGGTAACTCAACCTCAATAGGTAAGATGGCTTCAGCGCCGTAGACAAGTGAGTATGGTGTAGCTCCTGTAGGTGTGCAGACACTTGTGCGGTAGGCCCAAAGTGCAGGATTGAGTTGGATATGCCAATTACCGCCAGCGTCGTCGACTGTCTTCTTGAGGATTTTAAGGATTGTTTTATTAGATGCCTCAGCTTGGCCATTACCTTGGAGGTAATATGGTGTGGAGAAATGATGGGAAATATGGAAACGGTCACAGAGTTCACGAACATCCTGATTTTTGAAGGGACGCACGTTATCAGTAATAATGGAATCAGGAATACCATATCGGCATATGATATAGTTAAGGATGAAGGTAGCAATCTGTTTTCCAGTGACTTATGTGAGAGGCACAGCTTCAATCCACTTTTTGAAATACTTTGTGGCTGTGATAATGAATTTATGACCATTAGAGGAAGGAGGGTGAATCTTGCCTATGAGATCAAGTCCCCACTGACAAAAGGGCCAAGGAGACGCAAGTGGTTGTAGTTCTTGTGCTGGCACATGTATGAGGTCTCCATGAATTTGACATTGCTTACATTTCTTGACAAACTGATATGAGTCTTTTTCCATTTTGGGCCAGTAATATCCAGTCCTGATGAGTTTCTTGGCCAAGGTAGGACCACTAGCATGTGGACCACATATCCCTTCATGCACTTCACGTAACGCAATCTGAGCTTTGTCACTTTCTAAACATCTAAGAAGAGTGCCATCTAGACCTCGCCGGTATAGGATATCAGCTAGAATGACATATCGAGAGGATTGGCGAATGAAGGTGCGACGTTGGTTATTTGATAGATCAGGAGGTAGGGTATTGTTGCGAAGGTATGTGAAGATGGAACCATATAACTGGGATTCGGAACCAACAATGCATATCATTTCAGTAGGAGTGATCTCATATGAAGGAACCAAAAGGTTATCCACCAAGAACTCATCGCAGGTCTCATTGTGAGGTAGATCAATCAGTGAAGCAATTGTAGCCATGGCATCTGGAGCACGATTTTGTTCTCTTGGTATCTTCTCAAAATCTATCTCTATGAAATGTTGTTTCAAATCATCCACCAGTTGCTTGTAAGGCATTAATTTTTCATCTTTTGTTTGGTAATCGTCAGTTGCTTGATGGATGACAAGTTGAGAATCCCCAAAAACACGAAGTTCCTGGATCTTCCATTGAACTGCAATTCGTAATCCATTTGTTAATGCCTCATATTCCACTATATTGTTAGTGCAAGGAAATGATAAGCGGTATGATTTTGGTATAGAATCGCCTTGAGGAGTTATATTGAGAATACCAGCTCCTGCCCCATGTTGTGTGTATGAGCCATCAAAGTATAGTTGCCATGGCCTTGCATGTGATATTGTTAAAATGGATTCATCTGGAAATTCTGAATTTAGAGGAACATCATCAATCATGGGGGCATCTGCTAATTGATCCGCAATGGCTTGTCCTTTTATTGCTTTTCTATCCACATACTCGATGTTGAATTCACTAAGGATCATTACCCACTTGGCTAGTCGGCCAGTAAGTGTTGCCTTATTGAGAAGGTATTTTAATCGATCAATTCTTGCAATCAACTTAGTCTTATGAGAGAGCATGTAATGGTGTAATTTCTGTGAAGCAAAGACCACAGCGAGACATGCACGCTCGATTGGTGTGTAGTTTAGCTCATATCCCACCAATGTGCAACTGATGTAGTATACTGCTTTTTCCTTGCCATCAGCAATTTGTTGTGCTAGGAGTGCCCCCAGTGCTATTGGAGTAGCTGATATGTATAGTAGAAAAGGCTGATCTAGAACAGGTGGCATCAAAACTGGCAGATTCAAGAGATAATCTTTGAGCGTCTGAAAAGCTTGTTGACAATTATCATCCCATTTGAACTTGATATTTTTATGTAGCAGGTGCTGGAAAGGATTACACTTATCTGCAAGTTGTGCTATGAATCTTCGTATAGACTGGAGTCTCCCTTGTAAGGATTGAAGTTGACTGATATTTCTGGGTGGCGGCATGTCCAAGATAGCCTTGACTTTTGCTGGATCGGCTTCGATTCCTCTTTTGGACACAATGAATCCTAGGAGCTTCCCGGAGGTTACTCCAAAGACACATTTCTTGGGGTTTAATCTTACTTTGTATTTTTCCAACCGATCAAAGACGACTGAAAGTATGTCCAAATGTGTATTTCTGTCTACTGATTTACCCAAGAGATCGTCAACATAATCTTCCATGGTTATGTGCATGAGATCATGAAAGATAGTGGTCATTGCTCTTTGATATGTAGCACCTACATTTTTTAGCCCAAAGGGCATGACATTCCAACAGAAAGTTCCCCACGAAAAGGTGAATGATGTTTTATGTTGATCCTCAGGTGCAATCCTGATTTGATTATAACCAGAAAATCCATCCATTAAAGATAACATTTCGTGACCTGTTGTGAGATCAACGATCAAGTCAATATTTGGTAATGGGAAGTCATCTTTTGGACAAGCTTTGTTGATGTCTCTGAAATCTGTACATATTCTGATGCTGCGATCTGGTTTACTAATAGGTACTAAGTTGGAGATCCATTTGGGATAATCAATTGGGCGTATGAATCCGACATCCAATAACTTCTCCAGCTCTGCTTTGACTAGTAATGCCACTTGTGGATGCATTTTTCTTAATTTCTATTTTACTGGCTTTGCCCCCAGTTTGACTGTTAAATGATGCATTACCAAATCCGGATCTAGTCCAGGCATATCAGCGTATGACCATGCAAAGTTGATTTGTCGTTCCTTGAAGAAGCTTATGAATTTTGACCTTTCGGACTCTATCAATGATTTAGCCAGGAATATATTGTGTGGAACCTCTTCTGTACCAATGTTTGTCTTGATAGTCTCCTCTACCAACATGGATGACTTTTCCTCATACGAGGCTGGGAGAATGTCGAGCCTTCCATCTTCGGGTGCCTTAGAGAGGTTTTCGCCCTCAGATACGTCCTTTCTTTTTACTTTTTTGGGATCAGATAGCGCCACAGTGTGGTTTTCACCATAAGACCCTTGATTTGTTCTTATTTTCACATTTTTGTGACTAGAAGGTCCGACACCCTCACCAAAATATGCCATGTTGTTGAGTTCTATGGTGTATCCTTTTTTATGGTCCCCTAGGGGAAGATCATCTCATATGCCAAGATAGTCAATAATAGCTTCGTCATTTTGGAATGTGTCAAATTGTGCTGGTCCTTCATAATCCCAGTCAATGAGTTGGTGATGAACAAGGGGAAGGCCTTTAATGTTTTCAGAGTTCGCCGGGCTAAGAGTGAAGATGTGGTTATATTCAGGTATATCAAGGCAATCGTCGAAGTCATCGATGGCACTCTCCTCATCAATTTCGATCGTGAGCGAATCCAAATTGTTGTCACTAGTAGCGCATTCTGGGATAGGTGTTCTCATCCTATGTGATTTCAACCTAGAACCTTGAGACGAAGACTGTACGGAATCCTTATGGTTTGTTTCTTGACCAACTCTGAACTTTTTATAAAATTCTTCTTCTTCTATGGGTTCATCTGGCTCTCTGAAGGTCTCGGTGAGCTCATAGTCACTAGAGGATTTGTTTGAACCCCATTCCCATTCGTTGGAATCTGTGGTATAGCAATCCTCTTGTTGAACTTTGGCAACTTTGATTTGTGATGCCTTTCCTATCCTTTTAGTGTGGATCTTGGAAGTTAGAAAACCAAGTCCCTTCAAGCATTCCCTTTTTACAATCAATTCAGGTTGTAAAGGCTCCATAACGCCTTCTTTGTTTAACCCAAGAGGGCTTTTTCCATCATACCCAAATTTTTGTAGAATCTTGAAGCCTTTGCCATATTTCTCATAGGGTATATTGATCTGATCTTGTGTGTCATCTTCAATGTCTTTGTAGACCATTTTGTATAAATCTTCCTCTTCTAGTTCGCCCCATCTTTGAAAGGTAGTAGGATCCCATTTGACTACCATGATGGATATTTTCTTATTAGGATGTGGCCTTCCATATTCTTTTGGAGAGCTCATGACTTCTCGTAAATACATGGTCTGATTTAAAGTGTATTCCCCCATGCCTTTGTCCTGAAATTTTCCTTTAAGTTCACCTTGTTTTGATGTCGAAGGTTTCAACGACTCAGGGTCAATGTATGCCGAAGAAGGAACAGCTTCACAATTACTGGGAATGATGGTCTCAGTATGTGATCTCAAGTTATTGCAATATATGAACGGATTAGGATCACTATTAACTGTTACCTCGACTCCGTTATGAGGAAACTTAATGCATTGATGATATGTCGATGGGACTGCCCTCATTTCATGAATCCAAGGACGTCCTAGCAATATATTATAAATGAGATCCAGATCCAAGACTTGACAAACAACATCCTTTGTGACTGGCCCAATTCTTAGAGGTAGGGTGACTGTGCCCTTGCATGAGAGCTCTTCATCATCATATGCCTTGATGGTGATTTGATTTGTTAAATTCATAGCTTTATCTGAATATCCCAATTGTTTAATAGTGCTCAATGTACAAATGTTTAGACCAGCTCCTCCATCTATCAGGACTCGCTTTATTCGATGTTTGTGTATGAAGGCTTCAATGTGTAAAGGTGCATTATGTGGCTGACTTACGGAGGCGTTATTGGCTTCTGTGAATGTAAGGGAATGTGGAATGGAAAGGTAACCCACCATGGCATGAAACTGGTCCACATTCAGATCAGTAGGAACGCCAGTGTCTCTCAAGATTTTGTCAAGAATAGCTTTATGAGCGGGGGATATACGTAGGAGCTCAAGGATGGAGATGAGCGCGGGTGTCTTCCCTAACTGTTCTACAAGGTCATACTCAGGTTTGGTTGATGAAGAAGCGGTATTTTTAGTGGAGGCACCTGGCAACGTAATTTTACCTCGATGAGTTGTAACATGACTTTCAGAGGTATGTTCGGAAGAAGATCCAACACCTCTTAGGACAATCTTGGGTCTCTGAGGAGGATTCTCAGAATTTTTGTTCTTGATGGTAATAGTAGAGATATGATTGTCCATCGAGATGTGATTGATAGTTGAATCATAGTTATAAGGTGCTCTAGTATAGTTGGCTTGATCATCTGTGACTTTAGCTTTTCCCTTGTCATGCTTTGGGAATGGTTCCTTAAACATCTCATGTTCTTGATTAGATGAGTGTCCCTCAATCTCGATGTCACCTCCATCAATGAGATCCTGTACTATGTTCTTCAGTCGATGACAATTTCCTATCTTGTGACCCTTGCTCTTATGAAATTCACAATATTCATCATCATTCCACCAATTTGGTTTAACCTTTGGTTCATATGGAGGAAAATCTGGAACTATGATCACTTTGTTTGCCACAAGCTTTTTGAAGATTGATTCAAGTGGTTCTCCCAATGGAGTGTACTTCCTTCGTGATCTGGAAGTTGTTTGAGTATTCACTTGATTGTTTGTAGAACTTGATCCCGAAAAGATGAATTTGGGTTGCACTGTATTGGCATCAACAACACCATCATTGACTGTGTTCTTGTTTTTATTCCAAAATCTTGGCTTGTCTTTCCCTTTAAAGTCATCTTTGTTCTCTTTGAATATCTTAATGACTCCTTTTTCAATTAGGACCTTTTCTGTTGCTAAGCCTTTTTCAATGACGTCCTTGAAGGTGGACAAACAAGCTTTCCTTAGATCATAGCCAATGTCTTTGTTAACCTTTTGTGTGAACATCTCTACCATTTGTTTCTGTGTAATTTCACAAGAGCATCTACTGGCTAGATTTCTCCATCTTTGTAAAAATGATGCAAAATACTCTCCCTCCTTTTGCTTTGTGTTGCATAAAGTAGTGACTGACACATCTGTCTCTATATTGTAGGAGAAATGTTGAATAAATGCCTCTGCTAAGTCACCCCATGACTTAATACCAGGTGGTAGTTGGGAGAACCATTCCATAGCTTGATCACCTAAGCTTTGCGGGAATAATCTCGTCAAATATGTCTCTTCTGAAGCTACTTCAATGGAAGCTATGAAAAATTGTCTTATGTGTGCCTTGGGGTCCCCTTTTCCTCTATACTTGTCAAATTTAGGCATCACAAAGTGTGCAGGAAATGGAGGCATTGGAATGCTCTTGTCAAATGGATAAGGACATATGTCTCTCATTGTGTATGTTGGTTTTGGTGTATTTATGTCCTCCATTTTCTTTTGTAAATCTCTGATTTGTTGCTCCAAATTGCTCTTAGGTGGAGATCGACTTCTTGAACCATATCCCATGTTTGAGGCACCAATTGGAGGAGGAGCATATTGCATATATGGATGATATTGATCATACACATGTTCATATGGAGGAGGTCTATATTGATGTGGCATATATGGAGCACTTGGTATAGTTTCATGTTGAGGAACCCCATATCTATTTTGCGCATGTATACCATATTCTACAGGCATGTCATGTTCTATTGTGTTGCCCCCAAATTTGACATGGGGTTTCCTTGTGTCCAAATTTTGAGCATGCCTTTGATTATCCAATTGTTTTGGTTGATCCATAGCTTGAGCATATCTATCTGCATAAGACCTCCATAATGGTCTACGAAGGTAAGTATCATATGTTTGAGCATGTGTATGTGGGACCTCTGGTTTTTGAAGCAAAGCTGATGGTGATTCAGGTACCATGTGTGGTCCTCCATTTCCTCCACTATTAGGTCTCCTTTGATCCATGTTGGAGTGAGTTTGTTGCAAAGGTTGGTTTTCCATTATTTGAGACATGTCAAAATCATGAGGTATCTTGGCTCCACTTTGTGCCATCATGTATAAGAAATATTGTCTATCCCTCCTCATTATTTCCTCAACCAATCGATTGAAATGGAGATTCATAATGGAATCTTCCACATCTGCTGAATGTATTGATAAGTTGTCCAAATTGTCATTGTGTGTAGCATTATTGTTTGTAGTGTCTGCGTTTTCCACATTTGGAATGTTTCTATAAACATCCATGTCAGGCAATGTAGTGTGCTCAGGATTGAAAAATAAATCGTTGTCATACTCATAAGAACTCATGTTTGCGGACTCTTGAGCCTCTTTAGTTTCTCTCCTAGATTTTTGAAGACGGGTTTCAACCATGAACTAGGTATTTGACCAAGATGTGAGAGACTAGATGAAAAATGGAAAGAGTATGGAAGACCAAGAGTTGAATGGAATGTAAATGAATCTGAGGTGTACTTGCAATGTCCAAAGTGTAAGACCAAGTATGTATGTGGTAGAGTAGGTGTGACTTCCAAAGAGAGGATAGTTTCTCTTGATGAGGTAAGCTGACTTTGACTCTAAGTAAGACCAAATGAGACCCAAAGGTAAGAAACCTTGATGAGGGACCACTTAGCAAAGTGTTGTTGTATGTAGTGTGTTGACAAAGTATGATGAGGACAAGCAAGTGACCTTTTGACCCAAGTTTAGACAAGTATGAATGTAAAATGAGATGTGAAGCAATGATGAACTATGTGAGACCCAAAGACAGGTTGAATGCTAGATGAAACCTGAAGAAACAACCTAGGAAGCTCAAGAATTCCGAAACTGATTTCTTTTGTTTGCTGGACTGTGAAATTTTCTTGCAATTTTAAACACAGACGCGCCTGTATACTTCACAGACGCGGTTATCCGACTCAGCCGTATTTCTATTCAACACAGACGCTGTTATAAACACAGACGCTATTATGCCCTTCACAGACACTTTTAGATGACTCATACGCAGTTAAAACAGACACAGACGCGTTTCTGTAAACTTTGTGCGATTTTTACAATCTGTGAAGTCGTTTTGTTGTGACCAAATCTGACTGTTTGACTGTTTTTCGTGACAAGAGGACACAATGTTGATCAAGACCCAATGTTTGCAAGTGTCTAGACTCCAAAATGACTCCAAGAAAAGTGTGTTGTTTGATGTAAAATGTTTTTGCATACACTTGAAGACACAAAAGACACAATGTTTTGTTGTTTGGTCTTGACTATTTGAATGTTTAGCATAAGTCAAGCACAATTCTTATGGCTGGCCAAGACATTAGTTGTTGATCCCACATAGGGTTTTACCCTCGAGGCTACGCTATTCAAAGAGGATACTTAGATGCTTGACCTCACTGGCTCCACCCTCGGCACTCACTTCTCAGGTCAGCCAAGCATCAATCCCCATGAAAACTCCCCATGGCGAACTTTGTATCTCTACTAAGAACCGTATGTGTGTGGGCCGCTACCAGAGGTCCGACCTCCTGCCCCAACAACTAGAAGGATTTGGGCTTCTAAAACAAAAAGGTGCTAGTAAGGGCATCTGCTTGTGTGGCCATACATGCGGCACTTTCAGCTCTATAAATACAGAAGGCTCCCAGCCGGTAGGGGTTACGCCCTACAAATGATCAAATAAATTTGATCAAACAGGTTTATGGGGAGAAATAGTGTCGGTATGAACTAATCAGCACACGTTATTCATAGTTTTCACCATGAATACATTTGATTATAGTGGTTCGGAAGAGGTGGGTTTTCCTCGCTACCACTTGGGTCATTCTCTTCTCACTAGTAGTCCTAATGACCACACAGGAAGACAGGCCCTCTAAAGATTAAACAAAAAGAGCCTATTGCTCAAGACACAAAAGACAATGGTTCAATTTTAGTGCACCAATGGAAGTGTTTGCTAATCTATGAAAACAAAGCACACAACAAAAATTCAAAACCCTAGCCAAGGACCTGCAACAAAAATTGTTAGTAGTTTGGGTTGTTTGGCATAATCACCCCTTCCTGCAAGCACACAAGTTAGGTACATTTTTAAAAACCCAAAAGACTTTGTGACATAGGGGCCTTCAACAAAACATTTTTTTACTTCCAAGACAAGCTGCACCTAAAATGTCGTCAAAAAATATCCGATCTGCAACTTCAAAAACGCAAAATCTACAACAAGAAAGTTAAATGCAAAGGGACGAGTCCCACCGGGCGTGCCAAAATGTATATGGTGAAAATGGATACAATAATAACAAGATTGAAAGGCTAAATGAATTCAACCACTAAACCCTAGCCTAACAACAACAAAGATCCACCATAACATATGAAGATAACCTAAGACAATGTAAATAAAACAAAATCACAAAGATGATACCATCACATGTCCAATAGGGTTTTGATCTCCATTCTTCCTATCTCCATTGATCTTGCTTGATATATTTGCTCTCAGATTTTATGTGCACAAGAGCTCAACAAAGAACGGAATGTGGTTGCAAGTAGGATCGTAGTGTAGCCAATTGATCATTAGGGTTTGATAATGAAGGAGGCATCTCCTTAAATAGAAGACACAATATGAAATGGAGGGATAAGATTGAGAGGTGTAAAAAGGAGGTCGGCTAGGATTAGAGGGTAGGTAGAAGAAATAATAAAATAATGAAAGAGGTAGGTAGTGTAGGAATTAAGAGATGAATGACATGTGTCATGTGTAGAAAAAGATAATGAATTAATTAAATAAATAAAGATTTATTTATTTAATAGAAGAAATGGGAAAATTAAATAAATAAAATATTTATTTAATTTAGGAAAAAGATAATTTAAATAAATAAATGTATTTATTTAAATGAGAAGTAAGGCTAGAAGAGGATAAATGAATTAATTAAATAAATAAAAATTTATTTAATTAATAGAAGAATTAGGCTTAGATAATTAAATAAATAAAATATTTATTTAATTAAACATGACAATTTTGGGTGTCTACACTAGGTATTGACCAAGATGTGTGAGACTACATGAATATGGAAAAGAGTATGGAAGACCAAGAGTTGGATGGAATGTAAATGAATCTAAAGTGTACTTGCAATGTCCAATGTGTAAGACCAAATATGTATGTAGTAGAGTAGGTGTGGCTTCCAAAGAGATGATAGTTTCTCTTGATGAGGTAAGTTGACCTTGACTCTAAGTAAGACCAAATGAGACCCAAAGGTGATAGACCTTGATGAGGGACCACTTAGCAAAATGTTGTTGTATGTAATGTGTTGAAAAAGTATGATGAGGACAAGCAAGTGACCTTTTGACTCAAGTTTAGACAAATGTGAATGTAATGTAAGGTGTGAAGCAATGATGGACTTTGTGAGAACCCCAAAGACAGGTTGAATGCTAGAGGAAAACCCAGAGAGATACCTAGGAAGCTCAATAAGTCTGAAACTGACTGTTCTTGTTTGCTGGATGGTAAGAGATTTTCAATTCTGAACACAGACGTGCCTATATACTTCACAGACGTGCTTAAATGACACAGACGCTATTCTATCAAACATAGACGCGTTTCTAAGATGTTGTAAATGCAATGTTTCTCAAAAGACATGGACTCATTTCTGCCCTTCACAGACACAATTTTGTCAAACACAGACGCGTTTCTGGAGATTTTGTGCAATATTTCCAATGTGTGAAGTTTCTTGTTGTGACCAAATCTGAATGTTTGACTATTTTTTCGTGACAAGAGGACACAGTGTTGATGAAGACTCAACGTTGGCAAGTGTTTAGATTCAAAATGATTCCAAAGAAAAGTGTGTTGTTTGATGTAAAATTATTTTTGCATACACTTGAAGACACAAAAGACACAATGTTTTGCTGTTTGGTCTTGAATGTTTGAATGTTCAAAATAAGACAAGCACAATTCTTATGGTTGGCCAAGACAATAGTTGTTGATCCCACATGGAGTTTCCCCCAAGGTTATGCTATTCAAAGCAGATACTTAGATGCTTGACCCCACTGGCTCGACCCTTGGCACTCACTTCTCGGGGCAGCCAAGCATCAATTCCCATGAAAACTCCCCGTGGCGAACTTTGTATCTCTACTAAGAACTGTATGTGTGTGGGCCGCTACCAGAGGTCCAACCTCCTGCCCCAACAACTAGAAGGATTTTGGCTTCTAAAACAAAAAGTTGCTAGTAAGGGCATCCGCTCGTGTGGCCATACATGCAACACTTTCAGCTCTATAAATACAGAAGGCTTCCAGTCGGTAGGGGTTACGCCCTACAACTGATCAAATAAATTTGATCAAACGGGTTTATGGGGAGACATAGTGTCAGTATGAACTAATCAGCACACGTTATCCATAGTTTTCATCATGAATACAATTATTTATAGTGGTTTGGAAGAAGATGGCTTTTCTTTTGCTACCACTTGGGTCGTTCTCTCCTCACTAGTAGTCCTAATGACCACACGGGGAGATAGGCCCTCTAAAGATTAAACAAAAAGAGCCTATTGCCCAAGACACAAAGGACACTAGTTCAATTTTAGTGCACCAATTGAAGTGTTTGCTGGTCTATAAAAACAAGGCACACAATAAAGATCAAAAACCCTTGCCAAGGTCCTGCAACAAAGATCTATTAGTAGTTTGGATTGTTTCAAATGATCACTCATTCCTGCAAGCACACAAGTTAGGTAAATTTTAAATCCAAAAGACTTTGTGAAATAGGGGCCTTCGACAAAATGATTTTTCTTTCAAGACAAGCTGCACCAATTTCGTTAGCTAGATATGAAGATGTTAGCTCAAAATAAACTAGATATGAAAATCCGAATGACGAAAAATGGAATCAAAGAAACTCAAAATGAAACAACTGCACATAGACGTCGTTGTCAAAAACACAAACACTACACCATTTCGCAGACGTGCTTAGATGTGGTACAGACGTGGTTCCAGAACACAGACGCAGTTTCTAGACGTAGATGCGGCTAAAGACCTCACAGACGCGGTTCTAGAACACAGACGCAGCTCCAGGAATCTGTAAAATAAAATATTTTTGAAGATGTAGATGCGATTCTAGATTTCGCAAATGTGGCAGAAAATCAAAAACACGATCCGAAAGTATGTAGACGCGAAAATATCAAAATGTTGTCGAAAATGTCAGATCCGCAACTTCAAAACACAAATTCTGCAACAAAAAGATGTTAAATGCAAAGGGGACAAGTGTCACACCGGGCGTGCCAAAATGTTTATAGTGAAAATGGATTAACAATAATATTGAGAGACTGCAGACAAGTTAGCCAATTTAGGGGCAGATGGGAATTCGTATGTCTTTAGAATGGTTTGCCCCATGGATATTTTAGGTGATGTACGTAATTCCCCTTCATATCACTCCTCTCCAAATCCTCTCCTGGTCCCTCATTTATAAACTCTAGAAGGGTGGCCATAGTATCCTTACTACAGCATTTTGGTATACTTAGTTTCAGATATATATATATACACATATATATATACATATATATATATATGCTCTCACTTGGATATATATATATATGGGTACATATTCATAGACAGTCCCATTATAAATATATGCACATATATATATGTCCATATATATAGATATGTGTATATATATACAATAGTATATATATACATATATATATTTCCTCATATATATATGTATATGTGTGTGTATGTGTGGGTGTAATTAGAAAACTTCTCAATCACACACACGCACATATACATATATATATATATTCAGAATCTATATATATTAGAGTATGTATATATATAAATATATACATATATTTATATATATCTATATCTGAACCTGAATATGATTGATTTCTATTTTCCGAGTCCTTAACTACCATTAGGTAGGAGGTGCCAGGGGTGTTTCAGTCGTGGTAAGAGGTGACTGGTAAATGTCTGATTTCACTTTTCTGACAGCAGCAGGCTAGTCCTCCAATGCATGAATGCAATGCATGTAAACGGTGATAAGTCTGCCCTGGACAGCGAAGGGATAGAATTCAATGCAATTTAAATCTCTTCTTGTAAGGATTAGCTGGGACTGCCAGGCGTTATGTCCTGGAGCCATGGTGACTGGTTTTTTAACACTTGGTTCTCTAGTTCCTACATTTCGGTTAGAGCTGGTATCAACTCTAACTATGGTCATCAGCCTTGTTTTTAAAATGGGACAGTTTATGGTGGTTTCTGTATCGATGTTTGCATGTTAGTAGAGGTTGTATCAGAATTGCTTAGCATCCCACATAGTTTGTTTTTGAGGTACCCTGGATCCTTTGTGTGGTTTTCTTTCGGGTTTCTTCCAATTGTTTGAGGTATGGGTGACTGATTTATGGGGTGGTTTTGAGGAGGGCAGTAAAGGTAATCCAAGATTTTGATATGGATTCAGATTTTAGCTGGTTCTATTTACAATAAAGCTCTGGACCATTTTTCGGTTCATCTGTGGTTTCACTTCTTTTCTCAGGCCTATTTTTTTTCTATGTGCATCTATATACTCTCAGGATCATGGCAGTTTCAATGATAGATTATTGTGCATATTGGCTTTTAAAGACATAGACATATGCATAAGAAAATATTGATTTTTATGTTCAGGTTTTGGTGAACTGATTTTTGAAGAATTTAATGTATTTAAGTATCTGATAGAAATTGATTCTTTCCAGATGTAGGCAGAATTGTAGCCTGGATAATCTCTTAATTTGAAACCCAACGGGTTAGGAGGGTTCCAAGCTAAGGGATATCCAGGCTACAATCCTCTAACATTATTTGAAAGATGTTATTATTCTCTGAATGATCGATACAATTTATTAAGTTTACTATGCTACTAACAATTTGGCAAAGTATGTTGCTAAGATTTTGCAGATTCGGTAAACAGGACAAAGTTTATGCTCAAAGAATATGTGGATTTGCCACATATGAGAAGTTGGATCCAGCCGGATTGTGCTGAATGATATTATGTACGGACAGAATCTTAAAGGTCTTATTATGTCTGCCTACAGCCTCAGATGAGGAATTGTAAAAATGTACAGTTATGTATAATTTCTGATTCCAGAAGGGATCTGGGCTAGACCGGAGGTTTTCTTATCTCCATTCTTTCCTACCGGTGCCCACACTAAATGGAGATGTAATATTTTAAAAAAAAATAATAATAAAATGTTGGCTACGGCCTTTTATCGATCAAAAAAAAAAAAATATTGAGAGACTAAATGAATTCAACCACAAAACCCTAGCCTAACAACAACAAAGATCCACCATAACATATGAAGATTACCCAAGACAATGCAAATCAAATGAAATCACAAAGATTATACCATCACATGTCCAATAGGGTTTGAATCTCCATTATTCCTATCTCCATTGATCTTGCTTGATATATTTGCTCTCAAATTTTATGTGCACAACAGCTCAACAAAGAACGGAAATGTGGTTGCAAGTAGGCTTGATTGCATATGCAAGTTTGAAAGCGTAGTCGGGTAGTCAATTGATCAAGTAGTTAGGGTTGATAATGAAGGAAGCTTCTCCTTATATAGAAGACACTATAAGAAATGGAGGGATAAGATTGAGAGGTGTAAAAGATAAATGGTCGGCTATGATTAAAGGGTAGGTAAAGGAAATAAGAAAATAATGAAAGGGTAGGTAGTGTATGAATTAAGAGATGAATGACATGTGTCATGAGTAGAAAAAGGTTAATGAATTAATTAAATAAATAAAGATTTATTTAATTAATAGAGGAAGTGGGATCAATTAAATAAATAAAATATTTATTTAATTTAGGAAAAGGGTAATTTAAATAAATAAATGTATTTATTTAAATGAGAAATAAGGCTAGAAGAGGATAAATGAATTAATTAAATAAATAAAGATTTATTTAATTAATAGAGGAATTAGGCTAAAGTAATTAAATATTTAAAATATTTATTTAATTAGACTGGACAATTTTAGGTGTCTACACCTACCTGTAGCAGAAGTGGAGTAAATAGTAGCAATTTCCTATTTTCACTCAAAAATCTGGATGAAGCAGAATTTGAAGGAGATGAAAGTAGAGTTTGATGCACCCATTCCCATTCTTCGTGTCAATACTAGTGCTATATATATTTCCAAGAATCTAGTGATCCATTTAAAGACCAAGCATATTACAATTATCATTTTTTAAGAGGGAAGGTTATAGACAAAGAAGAAAGGATGGAATAAATAGAGACTAAGGAGTGAATTAGGGATATTTTCACAAAACCTCATTCAAAGGAGAATTTTGAGTATCTTCAACATAAGTTAGGAGTGGTTTCTCCCTCCTCTTGATTAAAGAGAAAGTGTAGATTGAGGGGTTCGAGTGTTGATTCCCTACTACAAGCAGACTTGGTGGTCTTGCAAAATGTTTTTTGATGAGTAATGACATAGGGAGAGAAAAAGACCCTAGATTAAAGGAATCCAAAATTCTATATTTTTCAGATGAGTATTGTTGTACTCTTCCATTGATGTCAAAGGGGAAGAAAGTAACCCAAAATTTTATGTCTTTAAAATGGTTCAAATGCTCAAAGCTTAAATTGCATCACATAAGGGGACTTCCAAATAGGTTTGGCATGTGTTGATGTGCTAGCAACATTTTGTTGTTTTCCATAAATTAGAGTAGAGGAGTTTGTTGTGCATATGTTGTCATTTATTTTAAGGTGTCTCAAAGGTGTGATAAATGAGCCAACAAATCATGAGAATTAAGTGTGATTGTACGTGACTCAATGTGCTTAGTAGCTACAACAAGTGTAGTTGCTCCTAACATGATATATTGAACACTATGTTGTTTTTTACTAAGTGAAAACAAGTTTTGAAGGGGCCCTGAAACCCTTTACATCAGATTAAAAGATAGATAAAGCATTGAAAGCCCGGCTAGATAGAACAACCAAAAACAAAGACAGGGACTGCCCCAAAAGACAACAAGCAACCCAAACAAAGAGAGGGCCAGTAAAACCAACCCAAACAACCAACTACAAGGTGAACCAAGGGAAATATCCTAATGTAAGGTTAGATTGTCAATTCAAATCAAAAGCAAAAAACATACAAATAAAAGACATAAACAGCATTCTATTATACCTTGACAAGAGAGTTCTCTTGTTCCTCCGATTTGGACTCTTGATGAAGCCAAGAATGTGCCACTCCTTAGCTTGATTGGATTGGTCTAATGTAGATATGTGGTTGGATCTCCAAAGTGTGCAGAAATGAGGATGGAGATGGATAGATGGATGAAAGAGTGAAGCTGTGGATGATGATCAAAATGGCTAAGTATGCAAATGAGGATGATTTGACTATAGTTTGGGTACCTAGATGGATTTCACTAAGAAATTAGCAGCATGCACTTACAAGATTTGGAGATGAGATACAAGGGGATGGAGTCCTCAATTTATAGGAAGAGAGGAGAAGAAATGGAGGGCTAGGATTGACTCAAGATGAAGGGTCGAGGTTTCCTGTGAGCCCACACATGGCCCAAGAGGAGGTGACAAGATAAGTCTGGAGACCAAGAGATATACCTTAAAGTCATTTCTTGTCTCCACACTCCTCAAGGCTCATTGAGAAGACTTCCCAATGTGGCTAGGGGAGAAAGAGGAATAAAATATTCCTTGAGGGATGGGGATGAGGAATTAAAAATTCTTCAAAAAGGATGATCATAGGGATTGGAGGATTAAAAAGGAATTAAAAATTCCTTGGAGGATGGGATCTCTAGAGGAGTGTGAGATTTTGAAAATCTCACATTCACCTAGGAAAAGGACATTTAAGGAAGGTGGTTGGATGGAAGGGACAAGGAGTTGACTTTGTGACTAATCATGAGGATTAGCCACTCGCAACTCATTAGGAGAGGGATTACAAAAATTATTAGGTGGGATTAGGGTAGATGGGATTTGTAGAAGGATTTGACTAGGAGAGAGAATGAGTGGATGGAATAAAAAAATTAGAAGAATAATGATAAGTGAGATTAGGGGGCTTCTACAATAATTCATTAAGTTATGATTTGTAGGAATCACCTAGATTAATTAATTAAATAAAAGGTGGAATTTGGAGAGAATTAATATTAGGGATTTTAGAAGAATAAAGGTATATTGATTTATTAAATAAATAAATCAACAGACTATAGTGACAACATTAATTATATTTAATTAATATTGAGAAGGAATAGGAAATGGCACAATTAATAAATTAATTATGCGAGAAACTTAAATAAATTAAAATAATTAATTTAAGTGTCTACACAAGGACCCTCAAAATTTGCAGTTGGCCTTGTGGGAACAAAGAGTCATATCAAAAGAGGGCTTGGATGTCTTTGAATGCTTTCCCTTAACATTAATCCAACCATCTTCAAATTTAGCTGCTGCAACAGACCAATCTGAAGGACCCAGCACCGATCTTTCCGAACTGAACAAAAGGGTGCCAGAAGAGGGAGCAACAACCATCGCGGGCACAGAGTCACAACCAACAGAAGTTGTGTCAACACCCTGTGAAGCAGTCGGTGAGGTAAGAGATACTAGCATCATGAATCTTAGAAGCATCCTTAGTGGCAATAGAAGAATCTTTCATTGTCGCTAAAGAATCCGATCCAGCCAAAGTAGAAACCCCAGCATCATTAGGAGATTTCCTAACCGTATAATGCTGGTGAGAGGCCCCCGACTACCATGAGGCCAAATAATTTTTATTCTCAATCCTACAATTCCCTTTTGCATGACCAGTTTTGAAACATCTACGACACTGGGAAGGAATACCCTCATAATCCAAGGTCTGGACCCAGCTACCAAAAGAGGAGGTAATGACAATTTCTGCTGGTAGACCCTTAGAAACATCTAGCTCTACCAGAATGCGAGCAAACGTAGTATGATAAAGCCCATAGGAGTCATTATCTATCATAATGAAGCTCCCAATAGCATCACCAATTTCCTCAAAGAGAGAATAATCCCACAAGTGTATAGGAA
Source organism: Cryptomeria japonica (assembly GCF_030272615.1). NCBI lineage: Eukaryota > Viridiplantae > Streptophyta > Pinopsida > Cupressales > Cupressaceae > Cryptomeria > Cryptomeria japonica. Next base: position 202,360,317 of record NC_081409.1, read on the forward strand.
GGTAAGGAAGCCTAACCCAGACTGGAATTTTGTTGAACTTCTCTAAAAGGGGGTTAAAATCAAAGTGCCAAGATTTGGCCAAAAGCGGCATATTATCTTTCTCATAGAAAAAACTTTCACACAGGATTTTTCTTCTGTCATTAGCATAGGGAATATGTGAGTTTACCAGAAATGAGGAGATCCCAGTGCTAGGAAATCCATTTGTGCAGCTCTGGGAGGCTTGGCCAAATACCCTTGAATCTACAGATAGAACTATTGAACACTATGTTGTTAGTGATGTAAAAGGATTTCAATTGGTGTCAAAGGAGTCCACTATGAAGTCAAATTAACATGTAATTGTATAGCCACAACTATCACAATTATTATCATGTCTATGTCTGAGCATTTGAGTTCTCAAAGGATGATGACAATCTGAAAGGATAGTAAAATTTTATGTTGATGATATATGTCGTATATTTCTAATGTTATTTTCATCTATTATAGTGGATCAAGGTGATACGAAAGGGTTTGAGGAATGCTACTAAGGTTTGTTCCTCAAACAATGTGCTTGCACTGGCAACTTGTTCTATTATGCATTTTTCCACAATTGAGAGTTATGACCTGCAAATTGGAAGGAGAGTAAAGCTACATATGAAGTTTCATGATCTAAATTTTCAAAGGTCAAGCATCATTAGATAGAAGGTGGGTAATGATAGAGTGTTCACTATGTTAAGTTGATAGACTGTGTTGATGTTTCAGTTTGATGCACCATAAGTTTGTAACGTGTGCTCACTAGAGATAGAATGTGCATGAGGAGGTTCTCAAGTTTTTTCATATCAAAATAAAGTCGTGTATTCAATAATTAAGGTCTTAAATTCATATATCTTATACTTTTGGTGGGATTGGTATCTCACATGCTAAGTTGGTGCATAAATCTAGGAGTATGGGATTGGTGTTTCTAACAGATTGATGCCTACAAATGTGATTGGGGATTGGTGTCTTCGGTAGGTTAGTGTCTACTTTATATTTTAAATTCCTTCTTATACTCCTACTATTGTGAGGATGGATTTGGGTAGTAATTCCAAGCAACTATTCTCACCATGGTTTTTCCATTCCATGTTTCCATGTAAATATGGTGTTCTTTGTGTGGATGTGTGTATGTTTGTTGATTAATTGTTTCATCATTAATAAAAAATAGTAAATGTTTCTTTGATGATTTGGGGTTTATGTATGGAAATTTTGTTAACGACAACTAATGCTTAATCAAATTAAAATCGGCATACACTAATTCACTCCCCCTCTCACTATATTGTGTGCCCTTCAAAGAGATGATATTTTTTATTGGCCTATAATTGTACTAGTCAAATTCCAACATATATATTGTACAGGGATAGAAGAGAGACTTTTAGATCTTATTTTATTCAATAATCAATGGGACATTATAGAACTTTCTATCTATTTTGTCCCATCTTTCATTACAGGCTTTCTTATGTCAAGTTGTAATCTTTCTTTGATATTTCTCTAGAATATATGGTTGTATCTAATCTCATTGAAAAAACTTTATGTTCTAAAGTGGTTGTATGTTATTCATTTATTCAATGTGCATTCACTTTTTTATCTATTTATAGGTTGGGAAGAGATAGTTACCTATATTATTGGTTATTGTTTGTGGGAACGAAACTATTGAACTCTATGTCATTTGTTTCGGTTCCTTTTTATTCAAAGTTTATTCTTAAGAAACTTGGGTATTTTTCTAATGTATTTCATCATGGATTCCTCTGTTTTCAATTTATTGGAATTTCCTTTACTATTTTTTGATTAAAAACATACCCTAAAAACTCCAAATTAAATTATGTGAGAGGGTTGGCCATCTCAAACACAGAGGATGATTAACATTCCATAGTTGATCTTTCCAATTTTTTAGTATACTTTGTCATCATTTACCACTAGGTGAGTCATAATTAAATGAATCTTACAAGGTAAAAAATCTATTAATCAACAAGAAAAAATTGTACTCCTTAAGAATGGAAGCTCGGTTAGATGAACTAAAGATCGGCTGAAAAAAATCAATATGTTGGTGAATCAACTGACATTATATGATGTAAAAATGGATGAGGGGGATAGATTTCATATCTTACTTTGTTCATGGAAATTCATAGGATTCTCTCATTATGGTTATTGAGAGCAATTATATTATATTAAAAAATTGAAAATGGTGTTTTTTCTTTAATTTTTTAAGAGATGAAGAGGAAAGTATCCATCAATGCCAAAGAGGTATTAAATATTTGTGGAAGACCTATTTAGAAAAAGGAAAGAAGAACGAGAAAAGTGATCAATCCAAGTGTAAGGGAAGATCCAAAACTCCTAGAAATTCTAAAGCTATTGTTGGAACTAGAGTAAGCCTGGATACTTTAGTAAGGAGGAAGAAAAAATATAAGAAGAAAAAAAAATTGATTTTGATTCTATGTTCAAGGAAGAAGATGATGTATTCACTGCATATTTGACCACTCATGCAAGTAATAATGCATGGTTAATCGACTTAGGTGCATGATTCCATATGATCTCTAATAGATATTGGATGATTATTCTTATTTAAATATTGTTGGATGAGGTAAAGTTAGAATTATGTTTTCTCATGGTAAAGAAAAGGGTATTAATGATGTGTTTTATATCCTTGGATTAATATAAAATTTATTATCTATGAGAAAACTAATAGATGTGGGCGTGATCAATATTTTCTTATGTAGAATTCAAGATAGTTAGAGGTGTTATGGTGATCGTGAGAGGTGTTTCCACATTGCATAAGGTTGATTTATACACTATTGAGTGCAATATTGAAACATAAGTTTGTGGCTACTTCATTGGAAATTGTGAAGGTTTCATCTTTAGCAAATGGTCATCGCTTATAGATACCCAAGGGTACCCTTTCTTTAGAATCAAAATTACCTATAAGAAAGACTATGTTATGACACCAAAAAATTTGTCACATTAGAAAAAGGGTCTAATGATCCTGAAAAATAAAAATCATTTTGCAATTTGATTTATTGTAATCCAATTTTATTTTTGTGAACATTCTTTCTATGGTAAACAAAATTATGTTCAATTTTACAAGTTTTTATAAATCTTGTGGTGTACTTGATATTATTCATTTTAACGTGTTTGGTCAAGTAGATGTTACTTCTATTTTAAAATTCAAATGATATGCTTTATTCATTACCAATTATAGTAGGACATGGGTATATTTTCTAAATAGTAAATATGAAGTTTTCAATCAATTTAAAGATTTAAAGTAATGGTTAAGCTATAAATTGGAAAGAAAGAAAAAAAGTTTAAGGACTAATAATGGTGGTGATATTTTTCTAATAATTTTGATGGATTTTGTAAAGATTATGGCATTCAAAGATAAAAGATAACTTTGTATTCTCCAAAAACAATTGGAGTTACAAAAAGAATGAATATGGCACTGATGGAGAAGTCTATGAGTATGGTTAGTGGTACAGGTCTAGAATAAAGGTTTTGGGTTGAAGTTGTTGTCATTTCTTGCTACCTAATTGACACATCTCCTACATCATCTCATGTTGATAAAAAAAATGGAGGCTTGATTACATCACAAGCCTTCATTGAGAATCTTAGACATATGCACAATTTCCAAAGGAGAAGCAAACAAAATTGGAGAACGGGGATATGAAATGTATCTTCATCGAGTATAATTATGGTGTGAAAGGATACAATCTTTGGGGCCATATTGCATAGAAGGTGATATATAGTAGAATTGTGATTGTTAGATAAGCTAAGCCTTATTTTGTTACATTGTAGCTAGAAAAAAGTGATAGAAATATGTGACTCAACTTCTTTCACACACACACACACCCACACGCATATATGAGGACCTTAGATATATAAGAATTTGAGGAGACCTCATCTACCTTCGAATCTTTAGATGAGTAGGAAGAACCTCCAGCTCGGATCACTCAAAATTCTATAAGGTGTAGACAACCACTTGAAAGGTACATGATGATTAGAGATGTATTTTTTCTTTGAATACTAACATGGTTGAACCCAGATATGTAGAAGAGGCATCAGATATGAATGATGCAAAATACTGGAAGATTGTTATGGATGAAGAATTGATATCTTTGAAAAAGAATGATGCATGAGATCTAGTACCATTTCCCGAATGATGAAAACTTATTGATTGCAAATTGATTTTAAATGAAAATATTGGTTCAAATGGAGGCATTGAGAAGTACAAAACATGGTTGGTTGAAAAAGGTGATTATCAAGTTGAGGGTGTTTATTATAGTGGGATAGTTTCTCCTATTTTCAAAATGTCATTCATTATATTCTTGCTTACTATCGTTGTTGTTTATAATCTAGGGGTTGATAAAATGGATGTGAAAATGACTTTTCTTCATGGTGATTTGGAGGAAGATATTTATATGACACAACCAGAGCCCTGTGTGGTGAAAGGTAAGAGTAATTTGGTTTGTGAATTGAAGAAATATTTATATGGCCTCAAATAGAGTCTTACAATTTGGTACCAAAAATTTGTTACATGTGTGTTGAGTTTAGGATTTAAGAACTCTAAATTAGATCACTATGTTTATTATAAATTGGGCGGTGATCATTTCTTATTTATTGCATTATATGTTGATGATATGTTAATTATTAGTAAAGGGAATAAAAATAAAGACTCAATCTATACCTAAATTTGAAATTAAAGATCATGGCATAGCTAAACACATTCTTGGGATGCAAATTAAAAGATATATAGTGAATAGGAAACTTTGGCTTGGATAGAGTTAGTATGTCAATTCAGTTTTACAAAAGTTTAGCTTGCAATATTATAGATCATTGTGTGTTCATCTTATAGTCAAGCAAAGTTATATACTTCACATTGTCCAACATCCCCATCAAGATGGAATACATGAGAAGAGTGCATTACCATAGTGCAATTGGAAGTTTAATGTATGTTACGGTTTGCGCTAGACTAGACATTTCCCAAGTAGTGGGAATCCTTTTCAAATATATGTCTGGTCCTAATAGAGTCCACCAAAGAGTCTCCAGATATTTGCAGGGTACCTCAGCGTATTCTTTGTGTTATCATGGTAATTTGATAGAAGATTATCATTCTCTTGGCATCAAGGTTATGTGGATCCGAATTGGGTTGGTGATTTTGAAACTAGATAGTGTTGGAGTACAGAAAGACACTGAGGGGGGGGTGGAGGTGAATCAATGTCTTATTAAACAGAGCTAATTTTTTACCTTAACTTCTTTAAACAAGACATTCATTTAAAATTTGTGACAATCATACTTTGAATTTTGTGATGCAAACTTGTTTGAACACTGACAAGAACCAACAAGATGACTTATTAACATTTGCTGAACAGAATGAAGACATTTGATAATAAGAAGGGCTTATGAGACAGTATAAATGACTACTTAATTCTCTTTAAAGTGATATGGTAGACTAAAGTTTTATACATTTATCATCATGCCAATAATAAACAACAAAATGAATACTTCTCATGACCAAAGCATAGAAATGAGATAGACCAAATAAGATATAAACTCATAACATAGAATTTCCTGAGTGGAAAACCCTCAAAGGAAATAAAAACTACTCGAAAATGCCTCACTAGCAAAGCCTCACTGGCTACAATATGTCTCACTGACATTTAAATGTACTTCACTGATCTGTCTCATACCAACATAGTTTTGATACAAATATAGAGTATCATCTTTGTTTCACTTCACAACATCTTTTGATCTCATATACTTAAGATTCAGAAGAAAAAGTACAATATGCCTCAATTATTCACATATAATATATCATTATGCATATGTAAAGAATACACAGTGGTGTAATATAGTAAATCTCTACACTGCAAGTGCCTTGTAAATTTTCATAGTATGTTGATATACAAAGTAGAATGATAATACATTTGAATCACTATGAGCCAATAACTCTCACACAGAGTATAATCAAGAATGATGTCTATCATGCCTGTGAAGTGTAGACCTGTTAGACCTGCAGCTGCAACACAAAACAATAAATCATTACAAGCAATGATTAGAAAATTAATCAACGAAAGATAAAACCATAGCTAATCAATCTATTGCCTCCTAGTAAATACGAGTATGAATTTTTCTCTCAGATTTGGTTATGCAAATTCCAGTGACTTGACTACACTTAAATGGAGGATTTAAATGATGAAGATGCATGATCTAGAGGAGGTAATGATTAAGCTACATGATTTCATAATTGTTCTAGAAAATAAGCTAGAATGAAGATGCAATTAAGCTAAAATTGAACATGATAACAAATGCTAAGAATGATTTACTAAGAGCTATATGCCTATAGTAACAATGTTTGAATGCAAATGGGATGTGATCCTTATTGCTCCAAAATGGGGTCTATTTATAGGATTTACAGGACCAGGGGTGATGTGGCATGAATTAACAATCGAGATTTAATCTAAAGATATCAATGGTTAAATTGGAGGAGGTTGGCAAAGAGGCTGGATAAGAGGGGACAACGTCATCTCTATGGTGACAAGTGTCAAGAGGCTTCTAGAAGAGGTTGGATGAAAGGAAACACTTAGTGACAAGTGTCACAAAGCTTTGCTCATGAGAGGGCAAAGTGTTCAAGGAAAGGGGACATGGTGGTTAGGATGTGCAAGCTAGGTTGATTAATTAAACCCGAGGTTAGATGGAATGAGTTAGGTTTAGAAGGGGTTAGGTTAGGTGGTTAGAAGTTAGGATAATTTGAATTTAAAAATTCAAAGAATAGGAAAAGGCTAATTAATCTCAACAACTCATAAATTGATTTGTTTTAATTAATTAGGGGATTTAGAAGAAATGAATTTGATGATGGATTTGATGGGGGAAATTAATTAATTAAAGGGGATTATGAAAATGAACCTATTAAATAAATCCTTAAATTTATTAATAAGTAGATGAAAAGGGGGATTTTAATCAAATTTCTTAGCGAATTCAATTAAATTAGGAAGGGGGGTTAATTAAATAATTGCTTATTTAATTAATTATCTTCAGACCATTTTGAGGTGTATACATTTTGCCCCTCTTTGAAGTGAGGTGTGATGATGTGTTAATTCAAAGAATAATCTCATTTTGATGATGATATTGGTTCGATAGGATGCCCCATCTCTTGATTGCGATATGATGATGCCCCCTCGGGAGATCAATTGAGGTAATTGATCTTTTGAGTTATTGGATGATTGTGAAATTGATATCTCAATTAGAAATGATTTGATGTCTGCAGTTGTGATTGATGAAAATGTGAGTTCTACAATCATGATGATGTGGTTCTTGATTATTGATAAAGTTTGATTGGTTAGATTGATAAGATCGAGATTCAGTTTGGTTTCAGGAATGACACCTCCTGTATAAGACAAAGATGATCAAAGCGTCTGGTTTCAGGAACGATATATCTTGTATAAGACATGAGAGAAACAATTTAGATGCGATTGATTGATAGAATTGATAAGATTGATTGGATAAAGAACTGACAGTTTGTTGATATCAAGTTGCAGAATGATTCGTATATGCTGATGTTGGTTCTATTGAGAGAGTAACATAAGATTTTCGCTGGAGCGACAATGTCTGGAGAGATATGAGTCATCAGTCTGATTGTGTATACACTTGTGATGATACCTTGATGATTCTTACGATAGATTTAACCTTAGATAAAAGAAGCATGCGGGATCCCATGCAAGAATGAAATGCAAGTTAAAATGCAAATGCAATGCAAACTACGAGCGAACCAATCACTGGATTATTGCGTTTTTGTCATCATTGAGCTTTTGAAATGTGGGAAGTGAGTGCAAACATTGATGGTATAATTAACCATGATGACCTGAGCACTGCTTTCCTGGATTTTGATATGGTAAGTTAGCACAAGCATCGTGTAGGTCCCGGGGACAACTGAGAGGGGGGGGTGAATCAGTTGTCAAATAAATTCAAACCAAAATATTGTTAACCAACTTGTTGCTTAATACCGGTGAGACAGTTAATTGTGTCGGTGAACAGTATTAACAGGAAATGTTGTACCGGTAGGAATTAATGCATGAAACATAAACATAAAGTCATTCACAACACATGACACAGATATTTATACGTGGAAACCCTATAAGGGGAAAAACCACGGTGGGAAACCTTACCCACAATCAGATGATACTACTGCAGATAGTAAGTGTACAAGAGGGGTCTGCACATGCAAAAAGGCCAACAGCCTAGAGCTCACTGCTCAAACACAAATGGGAGTCACACTGACTACAGTTGGATGGTTAAATCCAATGAGAGTGTACTGCACAAAATAGCATCTTCATATGCTGGATTCAGTACCGATGTAATGCTGATATGCTTCTACAAAAACCTAACTTCACCTTCAAATGATGTCTTCGTGTTTATCTCTGCTTGATCTCGCATATACCCTTCCTTAAAATCTTTTTCACATTCCACCCTTGATCTTACAAATAAGATATTACATTTATACCATACCCTAAGACCAATTTTAGTAGGTCAGCTCTACAAGATATTACAATAAAGACATTTTACAAATAATACAATATCCGATGCAATAACCGATTGAACATGTCAACTTAATGCATTTACAACAATAATAAATCATCTCCATAGCGTGCCATGCTGATCTGGAAAAAATAAACCTGTCGGTGTAACCCTAGATAACCTGGACCTATTTGTCGATAAAAGCAAATATGCAAATAACAATATACCAATGATATTACTTCAAGGAAAAGTGTCCATATGATGTCTTCGATATTACCAAGTGTCTTCCATGTCTTTGCAGGTACCGATGATCATTATATCCTGTCGGTTGACCATATACCGGTGATTGTTTGAACAGTTTACTGATTACCGGTGAATGTTGTTGGATCTCTAAAGTAGGTGTATTTAGCAGTTGTTGACATCAATGACAAAACCATACCAAAATACCAACAATCTCCCCCTTTGGAATTGATGGCAACACAAGATGGAAAAACCATCAAAGTGCCAAAATAGAAATGCTAAGTACAAAAACCAATTCTCCCCCTAGGAGTAATATGTGTTTATACAAAGATTCATTTACAATACCAATCTCTCCTCAAAAAGATCTTCCATATATGTATTTTCCTTAATGTTTTTCCATATATCTCTCCCCCTTTGACATCAGATGCCAAAGTTACAAAAAGGTCAAGTTCATACAAAATACCAATCAATTCAATATACCAACTACTCCCCCTAAGAAGTAGCTTCCTCATCAAATACCGGAATAAAAGATTTGTCCATTTAATTCTGTCGGTTGATGACAATCATCAACTATCTAAGTCTCTACCAATGGAGGTAAGACTCCGAGCTGATCTCTGAGATACTCAAATGTTTCCTTAGGCAAAGGTTTTGTAAAAATATCTGCAAGTTGTTCTTTAGTATTCACATAAACCAGTTTTATTTCCTTTTCTTCAACTTTTTCCCTTAGAAAATTCAGTTTGATAGAAACATGTTTTGTTTTAGAATGTAATACTGGATTCTTAGATATATCAATTGCTGCAGTGTTATCACAATAAATAGTAATAGGTTCCTTGCATTTTACCTTTATGTCTTTCAACATTTGCTTAAGCCAAAGTACCTGTGTACAGTTTGTTGCTGCTGCAACATATTCTGATTCTGCTATTGATAAAGATGTACAACTCTGTTTCTTACTTAACCAAGAAACTAATCTTTTTCCAAGAAAGAATGCTCCTCCAGTGGTGCTTTTTCTATCATCCACATCTCCTGCCCAATTTGCATCTGTGTATGCATATAGATCAAAATTTTCATCTTTAGGGTACCATAATCCAAGATTTGATGTGCCTTGTAAGTACCGCAAAATCCTTTTTACTGCCGATTCATGATTTTCTTTGGGATTACTCTGAAATCTAGAAACTATACATATTGCATTCATAATATCAGGTCTGGTTTGTGTCAAATACAGTAAACCTCCTATCATAGATTTGTATCTAGTTGGATTAACAGGTGTAGATTCATCCCTTTGAGATAATTTGTCATTTGTAGTCATAGGTGTGCTTACTCGTTTAGAGTTCTCCATCCCAAATTTCTTGAGTAGTTCTTTCAAGTACTTAGATTGACTCAAAAATATGCCTTTATCAGTATGTAAAATCTGCAATCCTAAAAAGAATTTTATTTCTCCAATCATAGACATTTCAAATTCATGTTGCATTTTAAGAGAAAATTCTTTGCATAATCCATCTTCTCCTCCAAAAATTATATCATCAACAAATACTTCCATAATCAAAATGTCATCATTAGTTACTTTGTAATATAAATTGCTATCTGCATTTCCTTTAGTAAAACCAATTTTTAAAAGATACTTATCCAATCTTGCATACTAGGCTCTTGGAGCTTGTTTTAGTCCATACAGGGCTTTTTTTAATCTGCAAACCATATCATTGTTATCTGTCAAAGAAAACCCATCAGGTTGTTCAATATAGACTTCCTCCTCAAGATCTCCATTCAAGAATGCACATTTAATATCCATTTGATAAACTTTGTAATCCTTGTGAGCTGCAAAGGCCAAGAATAATCTAACTGCCTCAATTCTGGCTACCGGTGCAAAGGTTTCATTGTAATCAACTCCTTCTTTCTGAGAATATCCCTTACACACTAGTCTTGCTTTATTCCTGACAACCTTACCATCTTCATTGAGTTTGTTTCTAAATACCCATTTGGTTCCAACTACATTTTTATTTTCAAGTCGGGGAACTAATGTCCAAGTATTATTTTTCTCAATCTGTCCTAATTCTTCTTCCATAGCTTTAATCCAAAATTTATCTTCACATGCCTCATTGATAGATAATGGTTCAATTTGATAAATAAGACATACCTCTTCATTTGTCAATCTTCCTCTTGTCATGACTCCCTTAAATTTGTTTCCAATTATCTAATCTTCAGAATGATTCAGTCTTACATATCGGGGTGTCTTAGTCTGCTGTTGTTCTTCAATTACTATGGTATCCTCTGATGATACCGAAGTAACTGGATCATCATTCTGTACCGATGGATTTACTGTTGGTTCATTTGTCATAATTTCTGTTACCGGTTCAGAGTCTATATACTTTGAAGTTCCTCTGAATTGTTCATCAATCTTTACATTTGTACTCTCAAAAATTTTCTGTAATCTTTTATTAAAGCATCTATAAGCTTTACTTTTAAATGAATAACCAAGAAATATTCCTTCATCACTTCTAGTATCAAACTTGCCAATATACTCATCTCTTCTAATATAACATTTACTTCCAAAAATTCTGAAATACTTAAGAGTAGGAGTATTACCAAACCATAGTTCATGAGGGGTCTTACCAGTTTCACCTTTGATGTGAACTTTGTTGAATGTATAGACAGCAGTGCTTACTGCCTCTCTCCAGTACACATGTGGTAGATTTGCTTCTGATAGCATACTTCTTGATGCATCCAAAATAGTTCTATTCTTCCTTTCAACAACTCCATTCTGTTGAGGTGTCTGAGGTGCTGATAACTGTCTTTTGATTCCATTAACTTCACAGAATGTATTAAAATCTCTAGATGTGAATTCTCCTCCTTGATCTGATCTTAAGCATTTAATTTTCTTACCGGTTTCATTTTCAACCATTGCTTTGAATAGTTTGAACTTCCCAAGAGCTTCTGATTTTTCTCTGAGAAAAGTAACCCAACACATTCTAGAATAATCATCAATAATTAGCATGAAATATCTATCACCTTGCAAACTTTTAGTTCTTGCTGGACCACATAAATCAGTGTGAATTAAATCAAGAGCATTATTGGATTTTTTTGGAATACTTTTGAAACTAGCTCTAACCTGTTTTCCAAATTGACATTCTTTGCAAATTGTATTCTGAGGTTTCACAATTTTAGGTAGATCTCTAACTGCCTTAAAAGTACTGATTTTTACCATGCAATCAAAATTTACATGACATAGTCTTTTATGCCATAGCCAACTTTCATCTATATGAGCAATTAAGCATGCCTTTTCACTGTTATTCAAATGAAAGATATTACCTCTAGTCTGATTACCGGTTGCAATTTCCAAACCAGTTCTATTCATGATTTTGCATTTTCCATTTTTAAATTGTAACTGAAAACCTTTCTCAACTAATTGACCAACACTTAAAAGATTATGTTTTAATCCCTCAACATAGTAAACATTGTTAGTGTTATGTTTACCATCAAGAGATATTGAGCCCTTACCTTTGATTGAACAGGCTTTGTCATCTCCGAATCTTACTAAACCTCCATTGTATTCTTGAAAGCTCAAGAATTTGCCTTTGTCTCCAGTCATGTGATGTGAGCATCCTGAATCAATAATCCATTCATCCTTTGATTCAACTTTAGCTGCTAGGGCTTGTTCTACCGATGGAGCAATAGGTACCGGTTGATCTTCTGTTATAGCAACAAAGACCCATCCATTGTCTGTTGGATCCTCATCAGAATCATCGGTCACACCTTCATCAGCAATGTAACAAGATTTATCTTTGTTTTTCTTAAATCTGTATCTCTGATATTCAGGATTAGGTTTATATGTCCTTCTAGCTTCTTCTCTTAGTCTAGCATGTCTATCAGTGCATCTTGAAGTCATATGACCAATCTTATTGCAGTTGAAACACTTAAAGGGTGTTTTACCTTCATACTTACTTCCAATTGGACCTTTTGGCATTTTTCTTGCAAATAGTGCTTCAAGTTCTTCAAGTTCTTCATTCTCCTTCCTAGTTTCTTCAAATTCTCTTGCATAAAAGGCTCTCCAGTCTGATTTGTCAAAAGATGGAGCAGATGATGTTGATGTTTTGAAGGCCAAATCAGTTTTTACAGCAACAGGACCAAATTCCTCAATTTCAAAGGCTAAAAGTTTTCCAATCAATGTATCCCTAGTTACTGATGTATTAGGCATTGTTCTCAATTCATTAATAGCAGTAACCTTCATTTTATATGCTGGTGGCAAACCTCTTAAGATCTTTAAAACAATCTCATCTTCACTCAAGGTTCCTCCACAACATTTGATACCTAAAACAATTTCATTTACTCTTTCCATAAAAGCAGAAATTCTTTCATCTTCTTCCATTTTCAGATGTTCATACCTGACTCGGAAGCTTTAGTGTTTTGCAATTTTGACTGTGGAATCCCCTTCATTCAGTGTTTCCAAATGATCCCAAATAGCTTTTGCAGTAGATCTATCTGATAATCCCATGATTTGTTGATCTGATAATGCGCTCAAAAGTGTTTCTCTTGCTTTGCAATCATTTTCTTCATCTTTAGCTAAAGTAACAGGAGCAGGCTGACTAGCTATAGCAGCAGTATAACCATTCTTAGTAACTTCCCAGATGTCTTTACCAATGCAATTCAAATGTGTCTCCATTCTGATTTTCCATATTCCATAGTTGGTTCCATCAAGTTTAGGACTATCCTTTCTGAAATAATTAGTAGACATTGGATCTTCTCAAGTTGTTAAACTTCTGCAAAAAGAGGACTAGGCTCTGATACCAATTGTAGGTCCCGGGGACAACTGAGAGGGGGGGGTGAATTAGTTGTCAAATAAATTCAAACCAAAATATTGTTAACCAACTTGTTTCTTAATACCGGTGAGACAGTTAATTGTGTCGATGAACAGTATTAACAGGAAATGTTGTATCGGTAGGAATTAATGCATGAAACATAAACATAAAGTCATTCACAACACATGACATAGATATTTATATGTGGAAACCCTGTAAAGGGAAAAACCATGGTGGGAAACCTTACCCACAATCAGATGATACTACTGCATATAGTAAGTGTACAAGAGGGGTCTGCACATGCAGAAAGGCCAACAGCCTAGAGCTCACTGCTCAAACACAAATGGGAGTCACACTGACTACAGTTGGATGGTTAAATCCAATGAGAGTGTACTGCACAAAATAGCATCTTCATATGCTGGATTCAATACCGGTGTAATGCTGATATGCTTCTACAAAAACCTAACTTCACCTTCAAATGATGTCTTCGTGTTTATCTCTGCTTGATCTCGCATATACCTTTCCTTAAAATCTTTTTCACATTCCACCCTTGATCTTACAAATAAGATCTTACATTTATACCATACCCTAAGACCAATTTTAGTAGGTCGGCTCTACAAGATATTAAAATAAAGACATTTTACAAATAATACAATATCCGATGCAATAACCGATTGAACATGTCGGCTTAATGCATTTACAACAATAATAAATCATCTCCATAGCGTGCCATGCTAATCTGAAAAAGATAAACCTGTCGATGTAACCCTAGATAACCTGGACCTATTTGCCGGTAAAAGCAAATATGCAAATAACAATATACCAATGATATTACTTCAAGGAAAAGTGTCCACATGATGTCTTCGACATTACCAAGTGTCTTCCATGTCTTTGCAGGTACCGGTGATCATTATATCCTGCTAGTTGACCATATACCGATGATTGTTTGAACACTTTACTAATTACCGGTGAATGTTGTTGGATCTCTAAAGTAGGTGTATTTAGCAGTTGTTGACATCAATGACAAAACCATACCAAAATACCAACACATCGAGGTATAATTGAACTAAGATGATCTGAGTGTTGCTTGCGTAAAACAGACGGTATTAACCATTTCAATACGCAAATCGGAAATGTCTTTGATGATACTCCGATGATCATGTCTTGAGACAAATTTGCACAAATTAATGATTAATTTTCAGACCGCAGACATGAAAAATATCATGTTTCTTCCTTGTTCCTCTAGTCAAAGATATCCTAGATTTACTCAGAAATCATGATAGCGAAAATCAATATAGAAAAGTTGAACAATCGTGTTAAAATCATTATCCAAAAGATATCATCCATGCGTTTAGACTGACTTTGTGATAGTTTAATGGTTGATAATTTGATCTTGTGTTCAATGTTGGATATGTCTCCATTTTCGCGTGTTAAGAGTTATCTAACTGTTTGTTCTACTTGTTTGATTAAGCTCAAAATTGATCCAAATTTTTACCCCTAGCTAAGTGCAGGATTTTGCCCCGAGCCTACAAACAAATTCATTATAATATACCCAATGATCCAAACCATGGTGAGAGAGCAGTTGTGATGCCTACATATGTACAAAAGCTTTATGATGCATATGAACAGCGTTGATGGAAAATGAATGCAAGCAGAAGGATGCATGAACTAATAGATGGAAGAACTAGCTGACAGATAGCGCCTGTTTGCCAGGTTTCCACCATCTGTTTTTATTGCACTTTTTCTTATATTTGATTTTTTCTTAGATTTTTCTACTTTTTCATTGTTTTTTATTTTTTTTATTTTTTATTGTTTTTTATTTTTTTTATTTTTCACTGTTTTTGATTTTTTCTGATTTTTCACAGTTTTTAATTTTTTCTGATTTTTCACTGTTTTTTATTTTTTTTATTTTTCTGGTTTTTCACCGTTTTTGATTTTTCAGACATAAAACTTCTTCAGATGCATGCTATTGATTGGTTCCTTGAGCTGATCTTCATCCTGTGTTGATAGTTGATATGCTCCTGATCCAAATACTGTTGTGATCACAAATGGACCTAACCAGTTTGGTTCAAACTTTCCTTTCTTTTCTCGATCTTCTTGGTTGCATGGATTTTCCTTTAGTACTAGTTCCCCCACTTGAAATATTTGTGGTTTGACCCTGTGATTATAGGTCCGGCACATTCTTTATTGATATACCTTTAAATGATCAAAGGCATTTTGTCTTCGTTCATGGATCAGTTCTAACTCTTGCAGTCTAGATACTCGTTGTTCTTCATCTGGGATGAGACGTTTTAATGATACTCGTAGAGAGGGTATCTCTACTTCGATTGGCAATATTGCTTTTGATTCGTATACAAGAGAGAAAGGTGTGGCACCTGTTGGTGTGCGGATACTAGTACGGTAGGCCCATAGAGCAGGGTTTAATTGGATATGCCAATCTTTGCCAGCATCATTCACTGCCTTTTTGAGGATTTTCAAAATAGTTTTGTTTGATGCTTCTGCTTGCCCATTCCCTTGTGGATAGTAGGGTGTGGAGAATCTGTGTTGGATTTTGAATTTATCACATAGCTCTTGTACATCCTGATTCCTGAACGGTCTCCCATTATCAGTGATAATGGTCATTGGTATTCTGTAGCGATAGATGATATAGTTCAAGATAAATGTAGCAATTTGTTTTCCTGTGATATTTATGAGAGGTACTGCCTCAATCCATTTTGTGAAATATTATGTAGCTACAAGGATGAATTTGTGACCATTAGATGAAAAAGGATTTATTTTTCCTACTAGATCAAGACCCCATTGGTAGAAAGGCCAAGATGTTGCCAAAGCATGAAGTTCTTGTGCTGGTGCATGAATCAAATTCCCATGGATCTGACATTGTTTGCATGTTCTAGCTATCTGAAAAGAATCTTGTTCCATAGTCAGCCAATAATAGCCCAAGCGTATGAGTTTTTTCGAAAGAGTGAGACCACTTGAATGAGTGTCACAAATGTCATTATGGACTTCATGTAAGACCTTCTCAGATTCTTCTTGTTTGAGACATCTTAAAAGAGTATCGTCTAGACCTCATTTAAATGGGGTATCTGCGACAAGAGAAAAATGGGATGATTGGCGAATAAAGTTTCTCTTTTGGTTCTTCGATAAGTCAGGAGGTAAGATGTTATCTTTCAAGTATGCATAAGTTTGGCCATAGAGGGAGGAATCATGCCCCACAAGTTGACAAATAGTTTGGGAATCTGGACAATTATAGGCAAGGTAAAACAACTCTTCCACCAGGAATTCATAACGTTGTTGATTTTCCTATGTCTGTAGGAGAGAAGCAAGTGTAGCCATGACATCTACTACTTTGTTGTCATTTCTTGGAATCTGTTGGAAAGTTATTTCTACAAAGTATTTATTGATATCATCAACCATCTTTTTATAAGGTTTTAATTTTTCGTCCTTTGTTTGATAGTCATCATTAATTTGATTAATAACAAGCTGAGAGTCTCCAAAGATTTGAAGTTGTGTAATATTTCATTCTATAGCCATTTTGATACCTGTAATCAAAGTTTCATATTATGTGGTGTTGTTGGTGCATGGAAAGCTTAATTTGTATGCTTTTGGGATTGTATGACCTTGTAGTGTAATGAATAGAATACCTACTCCTGATCCATGTTGTGTATATGAACCATCAAAGTATAATTGCCATGTTTTTGTTGTGACTGTTAGGATATCAGCATTGAGAAACTCTATGTGTAAATGATGATCATCTTGAAGGGGTGCCTCTGCTCGTTGGTCTACAATGACTTGTCCATTTATAGCTTTTCTGTCAACATACTCAATATCAAACTCACTCAGAATCATGATCCATTTTGCTAGTCGTCCTGTTAATGTTGCTTTACTGAGTAAATATTTCAGAGGATCAATTTTAGCTATCAAATTGATGGAGTGAGATAGTAAATAGTGTCGTAATTTTTGAGAAGCAAAATCTACTGTCAAGCATGCTTTCTCTATTGGTGAATAGGTAATCTCATATCCTACTAGTGATATGTTGATGTAGTAGATAGCTCGTTCTTTTCCTTCATTATCCTGTTGTGCAAGCAAAACTCCTAATGATGTTTCAGTGGTTGATACATAAAGTAACAATGGCTTCCCTGGAATTGGTGACATTAGGACAGGTGGTTGTATGAGATAAGCCTTGATCTTGTTGAATGCATCCTCACATTGATGGTCCCACTTGAAATGAACATTTTTGTACAATAAATGAATAAATGGTTGGCATTTATCTGCTAGTTGAGCAACAAATATTCTGATTGACTGGAGTCTTCCTTGGAGTGATCTGAGTTGACTTATATTCTTGGGAGATGTCATTTCCATGATTGCTTTTACCTTAGCTGGATCCACTTCAATACCTCTAGCTGAAACAATGTATCCCAATAGCTTGCCTGAAGTGACACCAAAGGCACATTTCTTAGGGTTTAGTCGTAGCTTGTATTGTTCTAACCTGTCAAAGATCTTTTCTAGTATCTCTATATGTTCTTCTCTGTTGTATGATTGAGCCAAGATGTCATCCACATAGTCTTCCATAAATGTATGCATCATGTCATGAAATATAGTTGTCATAGCTCTTTGATATGTAGCACCTGTGTTCTTTAATCCAAAAGGCATGACGTTCTAGCAGAAAGTACCCCATGGACATGTGAAAGTTGTCTTTTCTTGATCTCCGGGTGCTATTTTGATATGATTGTATCCGGAGAAACCATCCATTAAAAAAAACATGGAGTGTCCGGCAGTTAAATCTACAATGATATCGATGTTAGGCAAAGGAAAGTCATCCTTTGGACATGTGTTATTAAGATCTCTGAAGTCTGTGCATATTCTAATGCTTTTATCTGGTTTTGAAACAGGAACGATGTTGGATACCCATTGAGGATATGTTACAGGTCTGATGAATCCTACATCCAGTAATTTCTTTAGTTTTGCTTTGACCAGGAGAGCGATATGAGGATGCATTTTTCTTAACTTCTGTTTGACTGGTTTGGCTCCTGGACTAACATTCAAGTGATGCATAATAAGCTCTAGATCTAACCCTAGCATGTCTGCATAGGACTAGGGGAAATTGATTTGCCTTCCTTCGAAATATTCTATATATTGATGCATTTCTTGCTCTGATAGAGAAGTCACTGGATGAAGAATCTTTGGTTGCTTTGTTGTGCCAATGTTAACTGACTCTGTTGGTTCGATCAAAATGGATGACCTTTCTTGATAGTGCTCAGGTAAAGTGTCAAATCTCCCATCTTCGGGCGCCTCAAGGAGGTTTTCACCGTTAGATACATCCTTTATTTTTACTTTTTCCTGATCTAATGTTGCCAAGAAATGGTTTTCAGCATTAGACTTGATATTCTTTTCTTTATTTTCACTTTTGCAACTAGGAGATTTGGCACCCACTTGACTAGAGGATGTGTTGCTGAAATTCTTGGTGAGAGTTGTTACAGGTTCATTTGCATTAAGACATACAGATATGACATGGTCATTTGGAAAGGTATCAATGGCGGTATGTCCTTCATTTTCCCAATCAATAAGCTCAGGGTGGACTAGAGGTAGGGGGTCTTCAGGTTGGGATGTTTCAAGGGTTTCAAGGGTCATGATGGATGTATCAAAGTTTTCAATATGTGTGTCGATGTCTAGAACGGTACTCTCATCAGAATGACCTCGTGTAAGAAATTCTTGATCATCCTCAGTTAAGTCCAAGTCAGCCGAATGTGATTCTAATTCAAGTGAACTAATTCCTGACGTTTGTCCTGCATACATGTGAACTACATCGACTCCTACATCTCCTTCAAAGCAATTTTCTTTAGCTAATTCTTCAAAGTGATAGGAATCCCACTCCCATTCGTTAGAATCTGTCTCAATTGCAACTTACAATCTACAGATTTGGTCATATAGCATTTCTTTCGCTTTTCTGGTTATATCTTTTCTTCTTTCATATTCAACTTCTTCGGGACTAAGATTGAGTTTTGTCAACTTTTCTATGAGTTCTCTTGAATTTATATTAGCTTCTTTCTTAATTTGATTGATATTTATTGCTGCTTGAGAGTTGCTTTTAGTTTGTTTCTCTTGTTGATTGGAATCTTGTTTCTTTTCCCATTTCATGTTTGCTTGTGTTTGTTGCTTAGCTGATGTTTCTTCTCTTTCAATTGCTAGTTGTTCTTGTTTGTTTTCATATTCCTCTTGTTGTTGACTAAAAGATGTGTCTTCTGGTAGAGTAACTTGTCCATACCTTAGGTCTGTTTTGTCTATAGTCTGCTGAGTATGAGGCTGAATAGGTTCTGAGATACCTTCTTTTCTTTTTCCTATAGGACTTGTTCCGATATATCTCATTCTTCTGAGAATGTAAATCCTTTTCCATACTTTTCTGTAGGTATTCTAACATTGTTAATCTTTTGTTGACATTCTTCATCCTTGTATAGCAATTGTAGCACATCTTTGTCTTTTATTTCCTCTGATAAGGTTCCAACACTAACAAATACTCCATCAAATATCAGAAGATGTTTTACAATTGGTTGTTTTTTAGAGTTCAATGGTTTTCCAAAGGATTTAGGAGAAAGTGGTAATTGTGATATTGAATATTCTCTGTTCCCTCGATCTCTTAACTGCATTTGTTTTTCCATACTTGATAGAATTGAAGCAAATGATTGTTCTTTGGATTGTGTGCTCGAAGATGATGCCTCCCTGTTATGTGGAACAATGACTTCTTGGGTCGTTTTTAGATTGTTGTAGTATTGAAATTTGAATCTGTAGATATTGTGATTTCTTGCCCATTGTAGGGAAATTTTACACACTGATGATATGTTGACGGGACAGCTTGCAAGTCATGTATCCATGGCCTTCCCAAGAGTACATTATATGATAAGTCCAAGTCTAGAACTTGGCATGTTGTGTCTTTCTACAAAGGTCCCACTCTGATTGGTAGTATCACAATTCCCTTGGAGGAACGTTCTTCTTCATCATAGGATTTTATGGTGATCCTTTTTCGGACATCAACTACATCTTTTGAATATCCTAAGGCACGAACAAGACTCAATGAATGGATATTTAGGTCAGCTCCACCGTCTATTAAAACACGTTTAACGCGCATTTTTGTGAATGAGAACTTCAATATGCAAAGGAGCGTTGTGGGGATGTTGTAAGGAAATGTCATCGTCTTCAGTGGATGATAAGCAGTGAAGGGTTGTGAGGTGTCCCACCATGGTTTGGAATTGATCGATATCAAGATCTTTGGATACTGTTGTATCGATTAATGCTTTTTCTAGAATTTCTTTGTGTGCAGGTGAAAGCTTTAACAACTCTAAGATGGATATTTGTGCGGGTGTTTTTTGCAATTGCTCCACTAGGTTGTATTGTTTGGTAGTGAATGATGTGTTTGTTGTAAGACCCGGCAAAACAACTTTGGCTTTACTTATTGTGATAGCATGAGCATGTTCTTGATTTTGTTTTTCTTTAACTACAATCACGTTTACCACATTGTCATATGTATGAGCATAGTTTACCTTCGCTTTACCCTTGCCATTGTTTGTTGTTGATGATTCACCTTTATCATAGTTTTGAAGCGGAGTTTTAAAAGTTGTATGAGATTCATTTGTTGTATGTCCATCCACAATGATTACTCCATTATCAATCATATCTTGTATGATATGTTTCAACTTCTGAAAATTGTCTGTATGATGTCCCTTGTTTCGATGGAAATCGCAATAATGGTTATCATTCCACCAAGGTGGTTTGATTTGAGTTTCATAGTTCCTTTCTTCTAGTAAAGTGATCAATTTGTTTGCGAGAAGTGTCTTTAGTGCTGATCCAAGGGGTTCACCAATGTTTGTAAATTGTCTTCAAAAGAAAGTTTTGATAGTTGCTTTTTGGTGGATAAATTAAAAGTCGGTTGTTTTGGTTTTACATTGTTGTTATCCACTATTCCATCATTGACAACATTTTGATTTCTATTCCAAAACTGTGGTTTATCATTGTGGTTGTTGTTATTGTTGTTGTTAGGTGGATGAACTCCTTCTTTGTATATTGTGATTTCACCTTTCTTTACCATAGCTTCCTCCATTCTAATTCCATTATCGGTCATTTTTCCAAAACTTTGATTTCCTTGCTTTTTTAAGTGATAACTCATTTGATCATTTAAGTTGTCGATGAATATGTCCATTTTTTCGTATTTTGGCACTGTACGAGGATACTGTGAAGCTAACCATCTCCATCGTTGTAAAAATGTCATGAAAGGTTCTCTACACTTTTGTTTGGCATTACATAGGTCTAGCATTTTTACTTCATGTTGTATGTTGTAAGAGTATTGTGAAACAAACTTATCCACCAATTCTGAGAATGATCTGATTCTAGGTGGAAGTTTGGAGAACCATTCCATAGCTAGTCCAGTTAAGCTTTTCGGAAATAATCTCATTAAGTAGGTATCCTCATGTGCAAACTCCATACTCATTGTGCAAAATTCTCGTATATGACCTTGAGGGTCAGTGCTTCCATCATATTTTTCGTATCTAGGAGTTTCAAAACCTATAGGAAATGGTATCATGTTTAGGTTTATGTTGAATGGATAAGGACAAATTTCTTGTAGTGAGTATCGTTTAACATTTCCTCTTTGCATATCTTGAATTTGTGTTTGCATTGCTTGTAGTTGTTGTGTGAGAGTTGTGATAGGATTATCAACAAGATTTGTTCTTCCATGACCATGACTTTGTATTCTAGGAGGATCTGGATCTCTTCTGGTGTCATCTCTAGTCCTTCTTGTATCTTCGTTGGATTGGAGGTTATTCAGAATTTCTTCTTCATCTCTTTTGGGTATGTAGGTTTCTTCATTGGTTCTGGTATTATTGGGAATTGATGTGTCATTCATGTGGAGACCAAAAATATCTTCGTATTGTTCGTTATTAGGGGGAGGATCGCTTTTCTTTTGTGTCAATTTGTTCACATCAAAATCTTGGGGGAGTGTAGCACCAGATTTGGCTAACATTAGGAAATATTTTTCTTTTTCTCCCTCCAATAATTTATGCATAAATTTGTCAAATTGAGGATCTTTCTTGATGTCTATGATATTTTGTTATGTTATTTCTCCTTCAACTCAAATTTCATCTTCATGTTCCATGGTTATATGCTCTTCAATTGTTTCCAATGTTTCGATTTTCGTCTCTGCGATCCTTCATCTCTGAGCTCTAGTTAAAACGGGCATACACGTGTTATTTTGCTAGGATTTGATTGTCCAAAAGTTTGTTTTGATAAGTGATCAATTGTCAAGGTAAATATGATAGCATGATATGACACAAAAAGATGGTTCAAGTGTTTAAAAGTTTGCAAGTTTTTCGATCTTCGGTTTTGGACAGCAATGATGGTGATTTGATAAAAAACAAGTCCAGTAGGAACAATATATCCTACGATGTGGGACAAGATTATCCTGACCAAACGTTTCAGTTTCGTGATAGAGGATGATAGATTCTGATGAGAAACTATGTTTGAGTGATCAGTTTATCAAAGAGGGTGATAATGCACTTTGAGATGTTTAGATCTTGAACTTGTTGAGGGTGAGCCCTTGAAAATCTTACGGTGTTTATGTTTTCGAGTCTGATTTTGATGGATGATAACTTGACCAAGCAAACAAAGGAGACAATCCAAGCACAGAATAACAGATAACAAATGTTTATGATTACTGCAAACTAGTCAATCAAAAATGACAGACCTGAAAAAGTCATGCAAAGTGGCAGCTCTGGACTGATAAAAACAGAGACTCGTACAACAAATTATAGAGCCCAGAATGACAAGAGATATAAGACCAAACGACAAATCAGAAATTTCATGTAAAAAGCTCAGTTTTGTATGACATTTCTTTCTGAACCATATGAAAAATTACCAGACAGTACAACAGAGAACCTAACTCATATGATAGATAACAAAGCAGAGATTAAAAAAAAATGTTTGTTTTGCCGAATTTGGATTAGTGCATTTTGATGTTTTGCTTATGTTTTTCAGTTTTTAGATGTCTGATTCTTCAATTTAGGGATGAATACATAGCAAACACATGATGTGATAAGTGACTCCAAGCATGCTAAACCCTAAGGAAGTTGGCTAAGGAGAGAAAACCTTTGCTTGCAAACTTAGGTACATGCCCAATAGCTAATCAGAATACGACCGCTGAGTCTCACGCAATGGATTCTCAACACCATATTATCCGACTCCAAATACTAATGTGGGCACGATATGGCAAGTATCTTGGGAGAGTTACTATCTCTCTTGCACAAAGATTATCACCCTTTCGGAGGTGAATCGGGTAGCTTCTAATTTAACTGGCACTAGTAAGGGATCTGTTCGACACGTCGGGGTATAATACTCAATTAAGAGGTCTCCCAGCCTTGAAAACCAAGGTTTGATATACCCAAAGGTACGGAAGAGAGTTATTCTCGAGCACTGTTGCTGCTTTGATTTTCATCAAATCAGATTTATTTTATAGTGGGTTGGATTACTTGGCATTAGTCATTCCCACTTAGGTCGTTCCCCTCACACCGGTCGTAATGGCTTTAAGAGTTTTTAGCTCCTCGGGAGAGCAGATCTGCTAAAGATACGCACTAATGAAAGAAAAAGATGGGTCTAGCTTTCTGATCACCTAAGAAAGGTGAGAGCATACTCGCCTATCATCAAAGACACGAAATACATGATTGTTCATTCCTTTAGCAAAATCAGGTGTGCCTAAAAAAACTTTAAGGAATACACAAAGTTTGTTGAATTCTTTTAGGCAAACTACAAAATAGATCCGTTAGTAGTCATTGATGTGTCTTGAATTTGATCTTTGACTAGTGTATCTTCGACAATCGTCCTGCAGGAAATAGTTAGGTTGCCAAAAATCTCATAAACAGAACATAGTTAGCATTAGTAAAGCTCGGATTAAAAACAAAAAACCCTAAAATGCAGTTTATTTTAAAATCACAGAGGCAGAAATTCGTACGACATGATTTATGAGCTAAAAGGACACAAATTTAGATCTCAGACACAAGCCAAAACAGGCTCGTACGACACAGAAACAAGCTAATACGAGTAAATAATTTACCAATCAGAAACTCGTACGACATGAATTTAGATCTCGTGCGACAAAATAAAGATGCTCGTATGACACAGGCTTGAGCTAATACGAGTCAAACTGGAGTATCATCCCAAACAAGAAAGGAGTTTGTACGAGTTGGAAAATCAACTCGTACGACATTCTAAATTAGACCCGACAGAGATGGATGTTTGTTGAAGCTTGAGAGGCCAAAAATGATGATTTTGTCCCCATGGTGGGCACCAAATTGTTGTCCCTATGAAGTGTAGACCTATTAGACCTGTAGCTGCAACACAAAATACTCAATAAATCATTACAAGCAATGGTTACAAAATTAATCAACGAAAGATAAAACCATAGCTAATCGGTCTATTGCCTCCTAGTAAATGCGAGTATGAATTTTGCTCTCAGATTTGGTTATGCGAATTTCAGTGACTTGACTACACTTAAATGGAGGATTTAAATGATGAAGATGCATGATCTAGAGGAGCTAAAGGTTAAGCTACATGATTTCATGATTATTCTAGAAAATAAGCTAGAATGAAGATGCAATTAAGCTAAAATTGAACATGATAACAAATGCTAAGAATGATTTGCTAAGAGCTATATGCCTATAGTAACAATGCTTGAATGCAAATGGGATGGGATCCTTATTACTCCAAAATGGGGTCTATTTATAGGATTTCCAAGACCAGGGGTGATGTGGCATGAATTAACGGTCGAGATTTAATCTGAAGATATCAATGGTTAAATTGGAGGAGGTTGGCAAAGAGGTTGGATTAAAGGGGACAATGTCATCTCCATGGTGACAAGTGTCAAGAGGCTTCTAGAAGAGGTTGGATGAAAGGGAACACTTAGTGACAAGTGTCACAAAGCTTTGCTCATGAGAGGGCAAAATGTTCAAGGAAAGGGGACATGGTGGTTAGGATGTGCAAGCTAGGTTGATTAATTAAACCCGAGGTTAGATGGAATGAGTTAGGTTTAGAAGGGGTTAGGTTAGGTGGTTAGAAGTTAAGAGAATTTAAAAATTCAAATAATAGGAAAAGGTTAATTAATCTCAACAACTCATAAATTGATTTGTTTTAATTAATTAGGGGATTTAGAAGAAATGAATTTGATGATGAATTTGATGGGAGAAATTAATTAATTAAAGGGGATTATGAAAATGACCCTATTAAATAAATCCTTAGATTTATTAATAAGTAGATGAAAAGGGGGATTTGAATCAAATTTCTTAGCAAATTCAATTAAATTGGGAAGGGGGATTAATTAAATAATTGCTTATTTAATTAATTATCTTCAGACCATTTTTAGGTGTATACAATGTCTCTTTTTTATGCAACCGCACACTCTCTTCTATAGTGAATGTCTTCAAAATAATATATTTATAGTGTTTTTTGTTCGTAAACTGAAACATAATTGCAATTGATCCCAAATCTTGTTACTCAAACAGAATATACAAAAATATGTCTTTGAGATGTCTTCACAAATATGTTAACTTCTTTATCAAAAACTGTTCTCAAATTCCTTTAACAAATATAATAATCATCTTGGAATGCCAATAAAGAATTTGAATGTAGTCAACTGAAAGCCATACATGTACTAGGGTCAAGTAATGCTTGAAAAGGTAGCACAATCATAGAACATGATACAACCAAAAATCCTTATATGGTCTGAGTTGACAACTGAACTCTAAAACCAAACCATACACAGGTAAGAAGGACCTCAACAAAAGTAAAGTACCCAAACTAGAGTTAAGACTGAAACGATGTTGCATATCATGCATGAAACAAGATATGAAATAAAGATATACAAAATCGTTAACTTCACAGGTGAAACCCGTGCGAGGGTTTATACAAACCCTTTTCCACAAACTCAATAAAAAACTAAACCCCCTTTTGTTTGAAAAAAAAACACAGCCCCTTTTATTTTCCTCTTAACACAAATAGGATGAATAACAGTTCTGCTAAAAAAGTTTTTTCACAAACAATAACAATGCTAAGACTGAAACGATGTTGCATATCATGCATGAAACAAGATATGAAATAAAGATACACAAAACCGTTAACTTCATAGGTGAAACCCGTACGAGGGTTTATACAAACCCTTTTCCACAAACTTGATAAAAAACTAAACCCCCTTTTTTCAAAACAAAAACACAGCCCCTTTTATCTTCCTCTTAGCACAAATAGGACGAATAACAGTTCTGCTAAAAAAAATTTAACACAAGCAATAACATTGCTAAGCACCAGACCAAAAAAAAAAAAAAAAACAACAACAACAACTATACAAAGTTTGAAAAAAACAGAAGAAGGGTTTAGGAACGAAAACACCTAATTAGGCATAATTTCTTTCTACTGAAGATCTTCCTCAAACTGTCAATGCCAACCAAAACCAACATCATTTAACTATCATGAGTAATGTGTTCCTTCTCAAGAAAAATTTGTCATTGTTGTTGAGAATCAAAGCTCTAACTAACTAAGTCGTACCCTAGCTCGAGGTCATCCAAATCAAAATAACAAAATGCCTTTGCCTTTTATGAATTTGTCATTTGTCCCTGAGATGGGAGTAATTTCCTCTTTTATTTCAATGTCAATGTACATGCCTATAACTTAGGATCATGATACTATATTTGATGCCTATGACAATGTATAAGAATCTGCTCAAAACCTTAGATCCTTAACATGTGTTTAGTATCCAAGATAAAATCTTATAATATGGATTTTTAGATTGGATCATAATATTATTCTTTGCAAAAGATTGAAGATCATATAAACAATAAGTCTTATCAATAAAATCCTTTTGCGTGAGCATGAATACTATCTTAGACAACCTTTGTCATTCAATAATGTAACTAAGACAAACCAAAAAGTATGCACCATAATAACATTCAAAAGCTCATATGCCCAATCCAGTGACTGTCAAAGAACTGTAATGAAGAGACCATTAATTGAATTATCAAACCAATACCACCATATCCTATAAAGTGAATCATAAGGACAAGTTAACCTATACCAAAACAAATAGTCATCATACCAATATTACCCAAAAGTAATCATGTCAACAATACTGTCACTACTCATCCTGTCATCAATACTATCATTGTTCATCCTGTCATCAATACTATCACTACTCATCCTTTCATCAATACCAAGAATATGACATGAAGCACAAAATAATGTATTTGTGTCTTTGTCATCAAGGACAACAACAGAGAGGTCAATAGATAGCCCGCCAGTGCTAAAATGTTTACTTTATTTAATAGTAAAATCAATTGGATGAGTGAGAAAGAACTTCTAATTTCTTTGTCCACTTTTGAATTTGAATACATGACAACTACTCATTCCTAAAAAGAATTCATTTGGACTAAGAGACCATGTTTAGCTATTAGAATTAAATAGGATATAGTGACAATTTATTGTGATAGTCAAAGTTAGTTAAGAATCTAACATTCTATGTCAAGACCAACCACATTGATGTTCAATATCATTTTGCTAGAGATATGGTTGAGGATGGTAGGGTGAAACTAGTTAAGATAGAAACTTTTATCAATATTTTAGATTCTTTAACTAAGTTTGTGAGCACATAGAATTTTAGATGATCTCTAGAGTCTATGGGCCTCTCAATCCCTAGCAATTAAATCATGGTGTTGATACCCTCTTTACTCTTGTAAGGTGTTTAATAAGTGGAAGAATCTTAGGAAAGGGTCACTTGACTTTGTACTTACAAAAAGTTACTATTTATGATACATTTTGATTTAAGCATGGATGAGTCCAAACATTTCCCCAAGGCTACGGAATTGCCAAATGAATATGTTGATAAAGTTTTGGCCCTAGCCTATGTTTGCTTTTCAGTTATTGAAGTTTCTATTTTAAAAGTTTCATAGTCCACTTTTGAGGCATTTATAGGCCGTTTTTGGGCTCAAACATAGTCATAATCAAAAAAATTAGTTATATGTTGAGATAGCACTTCGCAAGATTTCCAACAATTCAAAAGGTCATCAATCAACCTCTTAGATCAAAAGTTATTGCCTCCATAAATCGAGTCTATCGAAATGAAAATGTGGTGGACATATAAAAGAGCTATAAGGGGAAGTTACATGTGTTGGTGTGTGTTTTGCCACATCATAGGACATCTTTAATTGGACATAAGTTGGGTGTCACTTTTTGGGTGGTTTTAGCTCATGATTTTTGTAAATATTATTTGATGAATTCATATATTTTATCTCCAATATAAATTAGATGTTTGACATGGAAGTTGTGTATGAGAGTCTTATAGATGTTGAGTTGCCTCCAAATCTCTGATTGGTGATACTCCTATTAAAAACTGATATGTAAGTATATTACAATCTTGTTGATTTTTTAATAATATATCGGACAGGTGGAGTGTGGAGTTTTCTCCTAAAAGGGTTATTTCCCACATAAATCATTGTGTTGTGATATAAATGGTATTTATATTAATACTATTTAGTTTCTATAACTTTTGTAAAGATCTAATTTTTCTTCTCTATATTAGTATGAATTTGTTCCACTACATTAGATTCCTTACAATATTGTTAGAGCAATAGTAGATGTCTCATCAATAACAATAGCTAAGTTATTGCAACTACAACATCTTCCTAACTATCTTGCTAAGCAATTGTCAATGATCTTGTGAAGATCAAAAACAACATCAAACTATCCATGAAGAATTCAAGCAAGCATTCCTCATGAGGTGAGGTTGGTGAATCACTATTGAAATATGTTACAAGAGGACTATCACTCCTTATCTCTTAAATGCGAGCAAAAGAGAAAAATTTGGAACTTTTTCTTTGAGGTGGATATATGAAAATGGTTTGGAGGTGGCAAAGAAGGTCGATTTAGCTTTTGCTTTCGGTAAGGTGGAGTTGGGAAGTGCTCAAAGTTTCTTTTGGGAGGTGGGTGAGTGATGTTAATGTCAATAGTGGTAGGATGGTGAATATCAAGGAAGATTTGATTGTGGCTACATTGAAATGGAAGGAGTGAAGCATAAGTGACACTTGAAACAGCCATTGTATTAGGAATATCCAAGGGCTTGGAATAAGGAGAAATATTAGGAAGATCTAGAATGGAATGAAGGTCCATCAAAGGAGCTAAGAAGACTTGGACCCTTTTGGTGTGAGGTTCATCAATACCATGGCGAGGGAGAGAAAGTGTTATAAGAGTAGAATAATGAGATGGAGAAGGGGGAAAATGCATGATAATATTTGGAGGTGGTTGCATATGAGGATGACACTAAATGTCTGACATCTTCATGGTAGCTTGAACCTCAGCCAATGTACGTCAATGATGCTTTGTTCACATGCAAGTTGGTTTCATTGATGGTGGAGTTCAAGTACAATTGTGGGATGAGGAGAAGGATTACTCTACTTTAATTGTTGGGTTGTCCTCCCTTCTAGAAGAAGAGGGGCAATCTTGGTGGGTAGAGGTTGAGATACCTAGGGTGCACATGTTAGAACCTCCATCATGAGTGCATTTCCTTGTTCTCTCACAAGGGTAGCTAGAGGAATAAGAGGTAACATTGGTTATGCATGAGAGGATTCTCGTCCAATGGGCTTCTTTCCCTTCCCTATTGGGGGGTAGTTATAGAAATGGAAGGAGCCAAACGAGGATGAAAAACTTGTGGGGAAGATATTGACAACATGGGTGCCTTTCCTTGGTTTGTCAACTCGCATGTGGATAAACATGAGGTGGTGCGGTGTAAGGCCTAGCCTTCCATGTATCTAATGTTATTCTTTTCTTTATTGATGGGTTCTATTGTTGCTAGTTAATTTAATCATATGGTTAATGAATTAAGTAAATTAGTTTAATTATGTTGATGATAATGATCTGACTAAGAGTTAGATATGTTACTTTCATTCAATTCTTATGTCATGAATATATACTTTGAAGTGTGTCAATCCTATGTTATTCAAGTGAAATTGAAAAAGGTTAAATCTTTTAGTGGCATCATAATAACAAGGAATGTCTAGGCTATCATGTATTTGATTTATAAGTTATAAATGTATGTTCTACATTATATGAATTTTAGGTTAATTGATTTAACTGGTTGTGTTGTAATGAATAGAAATATCCATGTTAAATGGATTAAATGATAAGACATGTGAAGTGTAAATAAAAATATATTAATGATGTTTGTTATGATGAATAATTGAAATCAAGTTACTATTTGAATGACAAATGTCTTCATATCATGTTTCAAGTTGTGTCAACTATATGATGAACATGTTAATAGGTGCAATTGAGTGTGTAAGTAAGTCCATGGCCAATGGAAATGTTAGAGGTCACTTGGGAACCGTTATTATGAATAATCAGTTGAGCCTAACCTGAGTCTATATGAAGAGGCTCAGTTTTTTAATGATGTGTATTTTGTATTTGTAATGTGAAAATTATTGTTCGTAATATGAAATTTGCATTCGTACCTTATGAAATGTATTATTTTTTTATGATAAAATGATGCATTTGAATGTTGTGTTGGTGAGTCAAGTGGAAGAATTTCTTATCTTGTGTTTCAAACTTGTATTTATATTTTATTTCAATGTTTAAGATGGTTTAAAAACGTTTTTTTCATCTCATTTTGGTGCTCCTAAAGTCTTAGGCCATAGGACTAGGAGTGAGGGCTCTTTTGGAGGGCATAAATTAAACCATGTGTGAATTTTGGACCTCTTTCTATAACCATTTGTAAATGTCATGAAATTTGATCATGCTAGACAAATCTTGAAGGGGGCATGTTGTAATGGGATACATGGAATGATCTTGGATGAGGAATTTTTTGAAATAAAAAATGATCCCATGAAGCTTTCTATCACGAATGAGCAAGATGCTTAGAGTGAGTTAGAATATCAATTTTGTTGTCACCTTCACAATGAGAGATGAGGAGATTGAGATTTTTATTTATTTCTCAAATTTGTAGAGAAGGGGGCTTTTGGACGAGACCAAATATTTTTAATTTTCGGAGGAGCTTGGCTTTAGGAAAGGAGATTTTATTTTGGAGGTAATTTCACTTGAGGATCTATATCAACCCCTTATCAATTTCCATGGAAGCTTGAGAGGTAGATTTTCATTTTGCTTGGATGTAATTGTGTTGAAGGCTTGAAAAAAGTAATGCTAAATGAACTTATTATAAAAAATTAAAAAAAGATCGAATAGGTTGTCCTCTCATCTCTCCTTAAATTAAGCTTGAAGAAATTTCTTGTAATTTATTTCCTATCGTATTCTTATAGAGCTTGTGTTGTAGGAATTTATGTAAAATAGAAGTAGTGATCTATGTTGTTTGTGTTGTGTGAGTATGTAACTTGGATATCCAAGAGGCCTCCTAGCTTGAGGGCGGCTGGTGAGAAAGCATACAACGGGAAGGTGAGCTCTCACTAGTAAATGGAAAATGTTTTCCTTGTCGATTTTTATGTACAGATTGAGAATTGTAGGAAGTTTAGTTATATTTTGGACCATCATTTTTATTTATACATCATAAATATTATACCAAAATTCTATCAACCACCCATGAAAAGGGTTCTCATTTCTCCATTATAGATGTATCACCCTGGATAGAAATAGATCTATTACAAAGAATAAATGGTGATATAATAGAGTCAATAACATTTAAAGTATAGAATATCTTATTGTCATAGTGACCCCCCAATAGCCGTCATAGTGAAAACACCATTGATACTATTGGGACATTTGTCCACAAATACTAACGATTTTGAGTGGACGGTTACTGGAACATCTTTAGTTAGGTATTAGGCGACACTTTGAAATGTGCACTTTTTGACCTTTGTGCGCATAACTGATTCTACAGCATGCACATTACTACCCAGAAGCCAAATCAATAGCTTTAAACAGTTAAGTTTAAGTCACATACGAAGACAACAAATTCAAAATCTTACGTACCATTCAAGTTCTGTGGGTGCACGAAATTAGCTATGACGGCTACTGGTGCTCCTCCCCTAGTTCATTTCAGAACCAGCAATGAATCTCTGCCTATTTACTTTTATTTCAAATATTTAGAATATATAAAGATTTCATCTAAGGTGAAGATAGTAGTTAGCAAATTAAAGGTACAGAGAACCCTAAATTCAAAGATTATCATATATTGAATGTAAGTGTAAAGAAAAACTGTTTTTCACTGAAGATTTGAAGGGTATTACAACATTTTATGGAATGAATTCCAGCAATAACAAATGGCTTATACAGGGTCACATTTCAAAATGTAGTTTAATCTAGTTGCTGGGCAAAATATAGAATCAACAATAATCTTTACAAAGCAAGGAAAAAAAATAACAATCTGTGAAAAACATTTTAATCAGTACCTAGACATATGACGCTAATCAACCCTAATTTTTTAGGGCACCCAAAACTGTAATATGTATGATCACACTTTTAGCAGTATCATCACTCTAAGGGCAAGGGAGTAAATCATCTTATTAAAACCCTCATTCTAAGAACATATATGAAAACCTGCAATACAATAACAGATAAACCAAAATAACGAGCAAAAAATGAAATATATAAAATAGATAAGAGAAAACAAGTGCAAACTATTTTAGACTGTTAAAATTCTCTTACAGCAATCATTAATGGCGGTTGTGGAGGGTGAAAATTGGTGCCAGTCCCTGTTTTGAAGCCCTTTTCCAGAACTGTAGAGTAAAACAAATGAAATGAACATAAAATAGAAGATAAGTTATGGCAGAGATCATCTTAGGGTTGAAAATAAAAAGGCGAGTTAAGTTTATATGGAGTTTAGTCAAAATAACCTAACAAAACATTTAAATGTGATGTCATTGTTTTGTTTTTGTTTTTGTTTTTTGTTTTTATTTTTGTTTTTTGTTTTTTAATTGAAGAAGATTTGGATTTGGCATCATTTAGATGCTTACAACATAGACGTCATATATTTAGAGTGTGTTTGAAGATTTACAATTATTTCTATTTTCTGTAAAGAAACTTTCTAATGAGAGGCTTAATCATTTATCCTAAGATATCGTTGTTAATATTCTTTCAAAGTTAAAGTAGTGTCATGGAACACACAAGGTAAAGAGTATAGTCAATTTGGGTAGTCGACACAAGAGGGGATTTCATAGGAAACATTAAGTGTTGATGACAACATTAGGGGATGCATAGATCTCTAGAATAATGGCACAAGGCACACATAATTATAGTGCATAAGAAACAACATTGTAGCCTTAAAAATGGATTTCCAATCATAGTTGTAAGTGAGATAAATAAATAAAATTGCTAATTGGAGGCTTTGACCCTTTATCGTAAGATATCATTGTTATTATTCATTCCAAGCTCGATTAGTGTCATGGAGCACATAAGGTAAAGAGCATAGTCAATTTGGACAACCTCATACAAGAGGGGATTGCACAAGAAACATTAAGTGTTGATGACAACATTAGGGAATTGTAATGTCCCTACTATTTAGAGATCATTATCCTGCAAAACAGATTGTAAGAACATAACAAACATATATATATATATATATATATATATATATATATATATATATATATATATATATATATATATATATATATATATATATATATATATATTGCAATTTTAACTTTAATGCTTTAATTAACATAATCATAATTTTTATCTAATAAAAAGGATACGAATACCATACAAGGTATGTCCTTAGGCGGTCGTGAAGCTCGCCTTCTTGGAACCCCTTGGTTCCAAGATGTTCTTAGGCTACCGTGAAGCTCACCCTCTTGCAACCCCTTGATTCCAAGCCCTCCAAGAAATCGAAGATGAGTTCGAATCCGATCTTTTACACCCAAGCCCTCCAAGGAAGACCCTTGTCAATTCCTTGCCTTGGGTGATGCCTTCATCACCCAAGTCCTTAGAGGGGATCGGCCCAACCTTTGAGTCATGTCTTGGGTATAACCTCTTACACCCAAGCCAGCCAAGGAAGACCGTTGCCTTTCCTTGTCTCGAATGATGCCTCCATCATCCAAGTCCTCAAGGGAATTGACCAAATCCTTCTCTTCTCGGTTGAGTTTTAGTCAACCAAGCCATACATTTGCATAACATTTTCAGTTTATAAACTATCCCTTGTGTTAACATGAATTCTCAATGTATTCTTTAATTAACATATATATCAATATGATTTTCCATCTTTTGCATATGCATTACATTTCTTTAGATACCTTGTATTCATAATCCTTCTTAATATGCAAACTTATGTATACAACATTTAACAAGATTATATATTTTCCTATTTTTAACGACTGGTGAATATTATACATTAAGATGTGTATAAATATTCACTAGACTACCATTAATATCACCTATCAATGAACCTTACCCTTTACCCATTACCCATTATTAACTAATATTAATTAATATTAATGAACTTTTATTATTAACACCACCTATTAATATTAATAATAATGATCTTCCATATACTATACCTATTATTTTAATATAGGGAGGAATTATGTTCCTTACCTCGCAGTCTGCTCACCTTTACCCTCTCCCTGCAATCCACTCCTCCTCCCTTTCCTCCCCGTCCGCTCTCCTCCTTTTTCTCCCCTTCTCCCGCCCTCCTTCCTTCCCCTTTAAACCCCATGAAGGGATGTGCCCCTCCACGGTCCCCTTCTGCATGAAGGGGTGCGAGGGTAACCGCAACCCAGGCTGCATTTACCGTCGCATCCCTTTGTGCGGGGGTGATCGTGGTTGGGGTGGGGGGGGGGGGGTATGTTAATATTAATTTATACGGGGAGGGGGGGGAAACTTATTATATTTTAAATATTCGATGTTTTTTTGAATATACTAACTATTATATATTTAAATATTGTTATTGTAAATATATTAAATATTAAATAATACTTTCTTAATATATATTAAATATATTTTCTTTATTATTTTTTTATATTGACATTTAATAATATATTTAATAATATTTTTCTTTATTATTTTTTTATATTGACATTTAATAATATATTTAATAATATTTTTCTTTATTATTTTATATATTAAATACATTAATATTTTAATCATTTATTTACAATATTTAATGATTTATTTCTTCTTTAGGATATTAATATTTTTTTAAATAATTTGTATCAAGTGATATCATGGGGGTTATCACAGTGCCTCCGTCTTAATTTTGCTTGTCCTCAAGCATATTTAGGTCAGTCTCTTTTTATTTGTGGGGGACTATGAATGATTTGACCTTCGGTCAGAGATTTATCCAAGACCATTCATTGGGCTGTAAGATTTGAGAAATACAAATCCACAGAACCCAAAGAAACCTGCATGCAAGAAACTTGTCACAAAGAAAGAGAGAGAACGAAACAAGGGTTTTGGCTCTGACAAAGTGAAAAGATTTATTATCAGAGAAAAAATGAATCAAGAAGAAGCAATAATACAAGAGATCAATCCTTATAAAGGAGATCAACACCGAAAGGAAAACATAACCCTAAGGTGAGTGCATTTAATAATTAAATATTAATTATTAAATGACTAATATATGCATAAAGTGAAATCTTAAGAGGAGAGTAAAGTTAATTAATTACTTTACTCTAACACCCCCCCTTAAGATGAGCTACAATGCAGCTACAAACAATGCAGAAGAAAACAAAGGAACTACAATGCAATAGAGGGTCCCGGCAACAAGGCCTGATCAGGTACCCGAATACAAGAAAATCTCTAAAAAGCGGAGTAAAGGAGAAAACCCAGTGGGAAAAAACTCCTCTCTAAAAAGAGATAAATAAACATGTTGAAAAGAAAAACATGAAGGAAGGAAGGCCTCACTGAGACCCCCCAAGGACAACTTCCTTCACCCCAAGCATGGAGCGCAACTGAAGATAGCGGGGAGATGCCAAAGGTTTAGTGAAGATGTCTGCAACCTGCTCCTCTGTAGGAATGTACTCCAAGATGAGAGAACCATCCTTAATCAACTACCTAATGAAGTGCAAGTGGATTTCAATGTGCTTTGTCTGCCGATGCTCCACTGGGTTGCGAGAAATGTGAATGGCACTTTGATTGTCACACCAAAGAATAGTGGGACAATCTGGAGGAAACCCAAACTCTGTCATCAATTGCCGAAGCCATAAAACCTCCTGACTGGCTAACACTGCTGCACGGTACTCAGCCTCTGTAGATGATAATGCAATAGTAGACTGCTTCTTACAAGACCATGTGATAGGACCAGAACCAAGGCAAAAAACAAAGCCAGAAGTAGACTTCCGATCATTGACATCACCAGCCCAATCGGAGTCAGTGAAGCCAATGGTGTGAGGGGATCCTGAAGTGTAGTGAATGCCATAATGAGTGGTGCCCCGAATGTACCTCAAAATACGTTTGGCTGCTTGCTAATGGCTCTCATGAGGATCATGGGAGAACCGAGAGACAAGGCCAACCACAAAGGAAAGATCAGGACGAGAATGTGTCAGGTACAACAAACTGCCAACCAACTGCCTGTATAAAGTGGGGTCTACGGAAGGAGTAGAGCAAGTGGAAGACAAAACAACACCTGACTGAAATGGAGTGGGGGCAGACTTGCAATCAAGCATGCCAAATCGCTGAAGCATATCAAGAGCATACTTCTCCTGAAATATGGAAATCCCATCCGAAGACTGAATAACCTGTAGACCCAAAAAGAAGTGCAAGAGACCAAGATCTGTCATCTCAAACTGCTCCATCAAAGCTCTTTGAACACGCTAAATCATGGAGGATGAGCTACCTGTAAGGATGAGATCATCTACATATAGCACAAGAATCAAAAGATCACCCTCCTGACGCTGAATATACACTGTGTGATCGGAATGACAGCGTGTGAAGTGAGAGGAAAGCAAGAAAGAGTCCATCTTCTCATACCAAGCCCCGAGGGGCTTGTTTGAGACCATATAATGAACGTCGAAGTCTGCAAACCAAAGAAGTGTCCTGCACAAATCCCTGAGGCTGCTCCATATAGATCTCCTCATGTAGGTCTCCATGCAAGAAGGCACTCTTCGCATCCATCTGAAACGTTGTCCATCCCTATGAAGCTGCAAGTGAAAGTACCAGGCGTATAGAATTCATCTTGGCGACAGGAGCAAAGGTCTCAGAGTAGTCAATACCCTCTACCTGAGAAAACCCCTTCGCAACAAGACATGCCTTATACTTATCAATAGAACCATCTACAGCATACTTGGTACGATACACCCACTTGCACCGAACCAACTTTCTTCCCTTAGGAAGAGGACAAAGATCCCAAGTATGATTCTTCATCAAAGAAGAATACTCCTCATCCATGGCCCTATCCCACTCAAGGTGTCCTGTCGCCTCTGAAAACTTTTGAGGATCATCTGAAATGGCATGACTCAAAAGACTAGAACTAGACGTCTGAGCACGAGTGTGACGAGTAACAGAAGGATCACCTGCCAAAGAACCAGTTGCATCAACAGTGACACGGGCCCACCTCAGCAAAGACGGAGCAACTGGTGGTGGTGGAGATGGTGGAGCATCATCTACATCATCCTCAAGAGATAAGTAATCCTCAAGAGATGAAGAGGAAGGAGTAGGCAATGAGGGAGAAGCTGGTGATGGAGAATCCATCTGAGGATCGCGCTCATCAAACTGGACATCCCGCTGAAACAGGACATCTCTGGAATCAGGATCAAACAACCTGTATGCCTTAACATCCTCACAGTAGCCAACAAATATGAGTGGTCGGCTCTTCCTCTCCATGGCTTTCCGCTGAGCATCAGGATTAAATGCCCAAGCCTCACTACCAAAAACTCGGAATGTAGAAACATCAGGCTTGACATGGGTCCAAGCCTCCTCAAGAGTCATATGTCGCAATGCCTTATGAGGCATCCGATTCTGAATATAATTGGCACAATTGACTGCCTCAGCCCAAAATGAAGAACTCATAACTCGAGACTGTATCATACAATTTTCCATCTCCCGTAAGGTTCTGTTCTTTCTCTCAGCAAA
The DNA here is from genome assembly GCF_030272615.1 of Cryptomeria japonica. Taxonomy (NCBI): domain Eukaryota; kingdom Viridiplantae; phylum Streptophyta; class Pinopsida; order Cupressales; family Cupressaceae; genus Cryptomeria; species Cryptomeria japonica. The sequence continues at coordinate 202,398,881 of NC_081409.1, forward strand.
ACCATTCTGCTGAGGGGTGTAAGGAACTGTAAACTGATGTTGTAAACCATGCTCAGTGCAAAAATCTTTGAAAGTCTAATTAACATACTCCCCCCCATTATCTGTGCGTATCCTCCTGATAGAAAGTCCAGATTGCTTCTCCACAAATGTCTTAAAAATCCTGAATGAGTCAAAGACATCAGACTTGTACTTAAGAAAGTACACCCATGTACGTCTGGAGAAGTCATCAATAAAAGTGAGCACATAACGGGCCCCTAAAAAGGAAGGAGTCGGAAAGGACATAAGATCACTGTGTACCAACTCTAGAGCTACCCTAGCACGAGAGGCTCGACCCTTAGGAAAAGGATCTCGATGATGTTTGCCAAGGACACAACCATGACATACACCATCAATACAAGAAATCTGTGGAAGCCCAATCACAAGTGCCTATGTACTCATCTGCTGTAGATATATGTAATTGACATGGCCAAAACACTCATGTCAAAGCCTGCTCACTGAATCTGCATGTGCTATAAGAGAGGAACCAACAGTGTCTGAACTCTCAAAGCCATCAAATCTATATAAGTGAGATGCAGAATCCACACTCCCAGTAGCCACAACCAAGTCAGGATCATGAAGATCTCTAATAACCACATCATGAGGTGAGAACTCAACTGTCTTACCAGAGCTCGAGTGGCAAATCTGATAAACGGATAGAAGGTTTGTCAAAATGTCAAGAACCAAAAGCACATCCTGTAGACAACCACCATCCAATGAAACAGTTCCGGAACCCTGAACGGAAAGTTGTGCTGAGTCACCAACTGTAATATGTCTAGTGCCTGTAGGGGCAAGAGCGGTGACCAAATCCTTTGTGTGTGTCATATGGTGAGAGGCACCAGAATCTAGAATCCAAGTGGGTGCTGAGGACAATGCTCGTGCAAAAAGAGCATGACCTTTCCCTGTGGGCTGTGAAGGAGGCTGAGGTGCACTGATATTATGCTACTGCATGGCTTCCTCCAAAGCCTCTAAACATTTCCAACACCTGGAAATGGGATGTCCATCCTTGACACAAAAACTACAAGGATCACCAGAGTTCTTCTTAGTCTTGGAGGAAGACTCACCAGACTTTGAAGATTTCCCCTTTTTAGAATTGGACTGTGGTTTTGAATCAGACTTCGGTGGTGGCTTGGAGGGATTCTCACTAGCCTCTGAATCTTTCTTAGGCTTTGGTTTCTGCTTCTGTTTTCCTTTGGAGGACTAGGCTACCAATGCTTGGTTCTGTGAACCTGAAAGTGAATCCAACTGCTTAAGCTTAGCTTGCTCATGAGTCAGACGATCACAAAAGACCTCAAAAGAAGGCATGACATGTTGAGCTCCCAAGGCATCCATGGTGGAATAGAAGGTCGAAGAGAAGATCTGAAATGGACCCCGAAGCTTGGAGAGGATCAGGAAAATGCACTCTGTATCAGTCTTAGTCTTACCACAACCTTGCAAGATAGATCTTTGTTGTTTGAACTTCATCAGAAAGTCCTCAATAGAGGGAAATGAATCAGGTATCAAGGAAGTTAACTCTACCTCAAGCTGCAAAGCTCCGAACTCATTGACAGTACCAAAAATTCCCTCAAACTTGGTCCAAATGGCTCGAGGAGTGAGACAACCCTCAAGATGAAACTAGAGACTATCAGAAATGTGTAAAGCCATCAATCCCATAGCCTGATCCATATTGTTCTTGTGTTGCATAACCTCAAAGGCACGTGTCAACTGAGGCTGAACCTCATCCAAATAGAACCATAACCCTCGAGATTGGAGAAGAGTCATCATGCGACCCTTCCAAGTGTGGTAATTATGCGATGTGAGAGATTCAATAGGTCTGTCGGCCATCCTGTGAACTGTGCCTCAACTGCTCTCAATTTTTTTTAATTATTATTAAGTGGTCTTTCAGAACTAGACAGAAGATGCAGAAGGGGTTTGGTTGTTTTGTTTGGGTGTTTGTAGATTCTAGTTTTCTGATGTAAATAACAAAAAGCAAGAAAAAGAAAAAAAAAACACCCCCCCACAATGCAAAAAACTAATCCCTAGTACGAACTGAAAGCTGGAAAATGATAGAAAGTAGTAACTGGTTGAGACAAAATTATGAGCACCTAAAGAATTTACTGATGAAATAGACTACATATCTGGAAAGAGCATAGAACCACCTTTCCGACGCCTATTCGCTTTCGAAAAATGGAGCAAAAATGAGTAGGTTATGCCCCTCAGAGTGCAAAAAAGCTCATCGGACTTTGACTACGAAAAAATGCAATCAAACTGGAAAAATATGAAAAAATTCCTGCACCATTAGAACGGGCTTGGAGTCATCTTTCCAATGCCTATTCGTTTTCAAAAAACGGAGATTGGACGCCCAATTTATGCCCGATTTTGTAAAACAGCTCCAAAAAATCCAGTTTGGCCCTTCTAGCCCTCCGGAGCTTAAAAAAAAGTGGCCCCTGGTCCGTTGGGCGACCAGGAGCTGGCGCAGGGGCTGGTGGCGGCACCGCTGGTGTTGGCGGAGGGCTGGAGGCGCGTGAGAGGCGCAGGGAGCAGCGGGTCCGCTAGGCGGCGCGGCGGTGGCTGCCTGGCCGCGACCGGTTGTTATCGTCGGCGGCGGTGGCCGAGCAGTGGCCGCCGGGCTGCACACCGGCGGCGTAGCGATGGAAATGGCGGCTCCCACTTTTTTCAAAAAATGCATTGTTTTTTTTTATTTTTTTATTTTTATCGCCTCGAACTGCGTGCCCTGGGGTCATACGGCCTTGGGACAAAAAAAATTTTGCCTTCTGGAGCAAATGTGTCCGAATCAGATGTGTTTTATATGAAAATAAAGGTTTTTGGGCGCTGCGAGCTCAACGGTGAGGTCTGTTTGGGCTCAAAGTGCACCAAAAAAAAGTACCCCCTATTCCAAAATAAAAAACAGAAGACAAACACAGATCTGATGCAACCAAAACCTAGATCCCAAAATCTTTCAAAAAGACTGAACAAGCTGCAGCAGATCTAGCTCTGATACCATGTAGGATTTGAGAAATACAAATCCACAGAACCCAAACAAACCTGCATGCAAGAAACCTGTCACAGAGAAAGAGAGAGAACGAAACAAGGGTTTTGGCTCTGACAAAGTGAAAAGATTTATTATCAAAGAAAAAATAAATCAAGAAGAAGCAATAATATAAGAGATCAATCCTTATAAAGGAGATCAACACCGAAAGGAAAACCTAACCCTAAGGTGAGTGCATTTAATAATTAAATATTAATTATTAAATGACTAATATATGCATAAAGTGAAATCTTAAGAGGAGAGTAAAGTTAATTAATTACTTTACTCTAACATGGGCGACCCACTCTCCTTGATTATGCCTAAGAATTTCTTCCATTTTATTACACGATACTGTCTTTGGAGAGCCATCAGGAATTCCCTTTAATGTTAGCCTTCAAATCTAGCCCTTTTGTAGGGTCTGTCCTCATCCTATATTTCTTCTATGTTATTCAACTGTCCTCTTTTACATTCATGGCCTCTCACCCATGGGGCCTTGCATTTGAAGCATAACCCTTTCTCCATGAGCTCGCATCTTTCCTTGCATTGGTGATTAAAGCTCCAAGGTTTATTGCACAAGTGGCAAGGCTTTTCCCAGTGGTCCCTCTAGGGTCCCTCATTCTTGTGTGGAGTTTTGGTTGAGGTATTCTTGGGGGAATTAAATTCGACCATCCTAGTTTTCTTAATGGCTTCTCCTAAGTTTTGTGCTTCTAGGGGTTTAACAAAATTCTTAATGGGGTCCTTCAGACCTTCTACGAACATGTAGGTAAGCCTTTTCTGGGATAGGTCGGGGACCATTACTAACAAGTTTTGGAATTGATCTATATAATCTTCAATGGTTCCTACTCGCTTAAGGTGTGTTAGCTCTTGGAAGTACCATTCTGAGTCTTTCTGGTCGAATCGGCTAATGAGCCTTTGGGTAAACTCATTGTAGGTGGAGACGTTTTTGTGTCCTAGGGTATTGAGACCATTATGCCACCAATTATGGGCATTTATGGTTAAATGTAGTATGGCAAATTTTATAGCATCTCCTTCAGTCATTGGACTGTATGAAAGGTAGGTGTTTAATTTTTGTACCCAAGCTTGGGCAACATCCTTCCCTGCCCCATCAAAATAGGGTAGGGACATTTTGTTGACTTTAGCTTTGAGGTCGTTACCCATAGGTTTCCTCCTATTCTCATTAGTCTTGGATTCATAGAAGTCCTTGAAGGAAACCGCCCTCCGAACTTCTGGTTCCAATCTAGCATAAATTTGGGTGATTTCTTCCACCCCAAGTGTGACCGGTTCCTCCTCCTCCCTCACATGTTCTTCTCTAGGAAGAAATTCAGGAATTGTTTGCCTAGAACTCTGAGGCGATCGTTCGTTGTCAGTGTGATTAGAGTCTGTCTCTCTTCTAGGGTTTGACATATCTCTATTGTTGTTGTTGGTACTTTGGAGGATTAACTGGCTCATTCTTTCGAATTTCTCATTGTTTTGCTCCATGAAAGTCTGGAACTGTTTGGCTAATTGATCAGTCATTGCTTTTGCTCCTTTCTTCCTCTGATATGTGATCATAAACTAAGAACCTTTCCCACAGGATGGCAGGATTATGCTCTGATACCACTGTAATGTCCCTACTATTTAGAGATCATTATCCTACCAAACAGATTGTAAGAACATAACAAACATATATATATATATATATATATATATATATATATATATATATATATATATATATATATATATATATGTGTATATATATGTATATATATATATATATGTAGATATATATCTATATATATATATATATATATAGATATATATAGATATATATATATGTAGATATATATATATATATATATACATATATGTATATATATATATATATATGTAAGGAATCTAAATTGCAATTCTAACTTTAATGCTTTAATTAACATAATCATAATTTTTATCTAATAAAAAGGATACGAATACCATACAAGGTATGTCCTTAGGTGGTCGTGAAGCTCGCCTTCTTGGAACCCCTTTGTTCCAAAATGTCCTTAGGCGGTCGTGAAGCTCGCCTTCTTGGAACCCCTTGGTTCCAAGCCCTCCAAGAAATCAAAGATGAGTTCGAATCTTGTCTTAGGTGTAACCTCTTACACCCAAGCCCTCCAAGGAAGACCCTTGTCAATTCCTTACCTTGGGTGATGCCTTCATCACCCAAGTCCTCAGAGGGGATCGGCCCGACCTTTGAGTCATGTCTTGGGTATAACCTCTTACACCGAAGCCAGCCAAGGAAGACCGTTGCCTTTCCTTGTCTCGAATGATGCCTCCATCATCCAAGTCCTCAAGGGAATTGACCAGATCCTTCTCTTCTCGGTTGAGTTTTAGTCAACCAAGCCATACATTTGCATAACATTTTCAGTTTATAAATTATCCCTTGTGTTAACATGAATTCTCAATGTATTCTTTAATTAATATATATATCAATATGATTTTCCATCTTTTGCATATGCATTACATTTCTTTAGATACCTTGTATTCATAATCCTTCTTAATATGCAAACTTATGTATACAACATTTAACAAGATTATATCTTTTCCTATTTTTAACGACTGGTGAATATTATACATTAAGATGTGCATAAATATTCACTAGACTACCATTAATATCACCTATCAATGAACCTTACCCTTTACCCATTACCCATTATTAACTAATATTAATTAATATTAATGAACTTTTATTATTAACACCGCCTATTAATATTAATAATAATGATCTTCCATATACTATACCTATTATTTTAATACAGGGAGGAATTATGTTCCTTACCTCACAGTCTGCTCACCTTTACCCTCTCCCTGCAATCCGCTCCTCCTCCCTTTCCTCCCCATCCGCTCTCCTCCTTTTTCTCCCCTTCTCCCGCCCTCCTTCCTTCCCCTTTAAACCCTGTGAAGGGATGTGCCCCTCCACGGTCCCCTTCCGCATGAAGGGGTGCGAGGGTAACCGCAGCCCAGGCTGCGTTTACCGTCGAATCCCTTTGTGCGAGGGGGGGGGGAACTTATTATATTTTAAATATTCAATGTTTTTTTGAATATACTAACTATTATATATTTAAATATTGTTATTGTAAATATATTGAATATTAAATAATACTTTCTTAATATATATTAAATATATTTTCTTTATTATTTTTTTATATTGACATTTAATAATATATTTAATAATATTTTTCTTTATTATTTTTTTGTATTGACATTTAATAATATATTTAATAATATTTTTCTTTATTATTTTATATATTAAATACATTAATATTTTAATCATTTGTTTACAATATTTAATGATTTATTTCTTCTTTAGGATATTAATATTTTTTTAAATAATTTGTATCAAGTGATATCATGGGGGTTATCATAGTCCCTCCGTCTCAATTTTGCTTGTCCTCAAGCATATTTAGGTCAGTCTCTTTTTATTTGTGGGGGACTATGAATGATTTGACCTTCAATCGGAGATTTATCCAAGACCATTCATTGGGCGACCCACTCTCCTTGATTATGCCTAAGAATTTCTTCCATTTTATTACACGATACTGTCTTTGGAGAGCCATCAGGAATTCCCTTTAATGTTAGCCTTCAAATCTAGCTCTTTTGTAGGGTCTGTCCTCATCCTGTATTTCTTTTGTGTTATTCAACTGTCCTCTTTTACATTCATGGCCTCTCACCCATGGGGCCTTGCATTTGAAGCATAACCCTTTCTCCATGAGCTCGCCTCTTTCCTTGCATTGGTGATTAAAGCTCCAAGGTTTATTGCACAAGTGGCAAGGCTTTTCCCGGTGGTCCCTCTAGGGTCCCTCATTCCTGTGTGGAGTTTTGGTTGAGGTATTCTTGGGGCATTAAATTCTACCATCCTAGTTTTCTTAATGGCTTCTCCTAAATTTTGTGCTTCTAGGGGTTTAACAAAATTCTTAATGGGGTCCTTCAGACCTTCTAAGAACATGTAGGTAAGCCTTTTCTGGGATAGGTCGGGGACCATTACTAACAAGTTTTGGAATTGACCTATATAATCTTCAATGGTTCCTACTTGCTTAAGGTGTGTTAGCTCTTGGAAGTACCATTCTGAGTCTTTCTGGTCGAATCGGCTGATGAGCCTTTGGGTAAACTCATTGTAGGTGGAGACGTTTTTGTGTCCTAGGGTATTGAGACCATTATGCCACCAATTATGGGCATTTCTGGTTAAATGTAGTATGGCAAATTTTATAGCGTCTCCTTCAGTCATTGGACTGTATGAAAGGTAGGTGTCTAATTTTTGTACCCAAGCTTGGGCAACATCCTTCCCTACCCCATCAAAACAGGGTAGGGACATTTTGTTGACTTTAGCTTTGAGGTCGTTACCCATAGGTTTCCTCCTATTCTCATTAGTCTTGGATTCATAGAAGTCCCTGAAGGACACCGCCCTCCGAACTTCTGGTTCCAATCTAGCATAAATTTGGGTGATTTCTTCCACCCCAAGTGTGACCGGTTCCTCCTCCTCCCTCACATGTTCTTCTCTAGGAAGAAATTCAAGAATTGTTTGCCTAGAACTCTGAGGTGATCGTTCGTTGTCAGCGTGATTAGAGTGTGTCTCTCTTCTAGGGTTTGACATATCTCTATTGTTGTTGTTGGTACTTTGGAGGAATAACTGGCTCATTCTTTTGAATTTCTCATTGTTTTGCTCCATGAAAGTCTGGAACTGTTTGGCTAATTGATCAGTCATTGCTTTTGCTCCTTTCTTCCTCTGATATGTGATCATAAACTAAGAACCTTTCCCACAAGATGGCAAGATTATGCTCTAATACCACTGTAATGTCCCTACTATTTAGAGATCATTATCCTACGAAACAGATTGTAAGAACATAACAAACATATATATATATATATATATATATATATATATATATATATATATATATATGTATAAGGAATCTAAATTGCAATTCTAACTTTAATGCTTTAATTAACATAATCATAATTTTTATCTAATAAAAAGGATACGAATACCATACAAGGTATGTCCTTAGGTGGCCGTGAAGCTCGCCTTCTTGGAACCCCTTGGTTCCAAGATGTCCTTAGGTGGTCGTGAAGCTCCCCCTCTTGGAACCCCTTAGTTCCAAGCCCTCCAGGAAATCAAAGATGAGTTCGAATCCTGTCTTAGGTGTAACCTCTTACACCCAAGCCCTCCAAGGAAGACCCTTGTCAATTCCTTGCCTTGGGTGATGCCTTCATCACCCAAGTCCTCAAAGGGGATCGGCCCGACCTTTGAGCCATGTCTTGGGTATAACCTCTTACACCGAAGCCAGCCAAGGAAGACCGTTGCCTTTCCTTGTCTCAAATGATGCCTCCATCATCCAAGTCCTCAAGGGAATTGACCAAATCCTTCTCTTCTCGGTTGAGTTTTAGTCAACCAAGCCATACATTTGCATAACATTTTCAGTTTATAAAGTATCCCTTATGTTAACATGAATTCTCAACGTATTCTTTAATTAACATATATATCAATATGATTTTCCATCTTTTGCATATGCATTACATTTCTTAAGATACCTTGTATTCATAATCCTTCTTAATATGCAAACTTAGGTATACAACATTTAACAAGATTATATCTTTTCCTATTTTTAACGACTGGTGAATATTATACATTAAGATGTGTATAAATATTCACTAGACTACCATTAATATCACCTATCAATGAACCTTACCCTTTACCCATTACCCATTATTAACTAATATTAATTAATATTAATGAACTTTTATTATTAACACCACCTATTAATATTAATAATAATGATCTTCCATATACTATACCTATTATTTTAATATAGGGAGGAATTATGTTCCTCACCTCACAGTTTGCTCACCTTTACCCTCTCCCTGCAATCCTCTCCTCCTCCCTTTCCTCCCCGTCCGCTCTGCTCCTTTTTCTCCCCTTCTCCCACCCTCCTTCCTTCCCTTTTAAACCTCGTGAAGGGATGTGCCCCTCCACAGTCCCCTTCCGCATGAAGGGGTGCGAGGGTAACCGCAGCCCAAGCTACGTTTACCGTCGCATCCCTTTGTGCGGGGGTTTACAATATTTAATGATTTATTTCTTCTTTAGGATATTAACATTTTTTTAAATAATTTGTATCAATTGATATCATGGGGGTTATCACAGGAATACATAGATCTCTATAATAATGGCACAAGCCACACATAATTATAGTGCATAAGAAACAACAAGTTATATTTTAGATCATCATTGGGAAGTTTAGTTACCTTTCAATAGTTGTGAGTTAGACAAATAAAAGGACTATCAAATAAGAGTGTTAATGAAACCTCAAAATTATATTTTGCCACTTAGAAAGTTTTGATAAGTTAAAATGGAATAAAAATATATAGATTCATTAATTTGTAGTCAATGATATTTAAAGGATTTTATTTATTTATTAATAATGTACAAAATGAGTCAAGATGAATTAAGGTTGGTAATGCATGATTCGTTTTGAAATTTATTGTGGGTGGCTTGTGTAAATTGAGAATGTTTGAAGATGTATTAAGTATTAATTAATAATCTGAAAGGTTAAATAATAATAAATTTATGTAATGATTAAATAATGAATAGTAGCTTAAGTATCAACTATTTGGGTCATGCATTACTGTTCCTACAAAATCTCTCCCTCATAGGTTGTGCGTAGAATAAAATAGAAATAATATAATAAGAAGATATCGAATAGGCAAGACAACGCATTAGTGCTACCTATAAGCAATAACATTTTTATATAAAATTACAAACATTATTATTGTATCTTTTTATTATGGTTAACAATAAATAATTTAGCTTTGATGGTACTCATATATTCAATTAGGTCATAGATTCAACATTATTCTTTTTATAAACCCAAAACTTGATAAGTAATGTAATAATAATTCGTCCAAGGGGTTGAGCTTATCTGGTTAAAACACTAGGTTCTCACTGTGGAGACCCAAGTTCAATTCCCAATAGGGACATCTAAAATAAATTATAAGTTGTGACTCTTGGCCTTCCATAAAAATGGGGAAGGTCTAGGGTGAATCTAATCAAACATAATAATAATAATAATAATAATTCAAAATACTGAGGCTTCGGCCTATTACCTACCAAAAAAAAAATGTAATAATAATTCAAAATTTGGGCACAAGCTCATTATGCAATTAACTCGATAGTCCAAAACTTGATAAGTCTATTTTAATAAATACAACAATAAACATGAGACCTAACACCAAAAGCATTTAAATACATTGGAAGAATGGATACTTGTATCATATTACAAACCTTCCCTTGAAGATTCTCATTTTTTTTTTTTTTTGTAAAGATCTCAAATCAACACTCTCAAAACTTTAGAAATAGCTCTCTCTAGCATAAATCTTAAGTAGTAGAAAATTATATGGAAATTTAAAGAATATACATTCCATTTGTAGCGTCGTAAATTATACACCCTTGCTCGGATGGTGCAATTCTACGCTTAGTTTAGTACCCACCTTAGTGTGTTTGCATCTTGCATTGTAATTTCCCTTTAAGCATTTAATTAATTAATTTAATTAAATCTAAAGTCATATTTCATCACTCCCCACATCATAAAATTGGGCCATTTACCCTAAGTGTGCCCTTTTTAATTTTATTCCTCCAATAAATCATTAAATCATAAACCCTAATTATATCTTATTTCGACCTTTAAGGCTCGATTTCGCATATCAAAACATCTTGAAATCAGCTATAACTCTGGGATTCACTCTAATATCATCATATCTAACAACCCTAAAAATTTGGTGAAAAGTTGGTCGAACCGAGTGCAACTCTCAGTGCTTGACATTTTTCTCGAAATTTTGGGAGCATAATTCTATGATATTACAATGATTAACCCCAAGAAATTGGCGGGAAATTCAAATCCTAGGTCATCCTAAAGATAAAATTAAGATCTAGGGTTTCATACATAAGAACTCTCTTTCTTCATTTGAAGGAATCGAATCTAAGGAAGTTTTTGGCTAAGCAATCACAAGGAGCCTTCTATGTAGTGAAAGAGAAGCTTATGTGGAGTCTTCAACAATATTCATCAAACATTCATCAAGTATTTATCATCAATTAGGAGCCTTGAAGACATTAAAGAATAATAGGAGATCAAGTGGCTTATATCTCTCTCTTCGAGATTGGTATGGTTTCATGTTATTTTCATGTCTTTGTATGAGCTTCTTTACACTCATTTTCACATTCACATTCATGATTTAGATCATTTAGCACATTTGATTTAGAGAATTCTCATTTACATTTACATTTACATACATTTAGAGTTTACTCTTCAAAGCATAGGGTAGCTCTAGTTTCTTATCTTTCGTCATTTTAGGGTCTTGCACACACTATTTTACTATACAATTTGGCTATTTCTTGAGGTGGAAATCACTAAAACAGGGTTTGACTAAGGCACAACCCCATATAGCTACCCAAAACCCTATTTTCAGTTGCAGGTGTCGGTACAGGTACCTGGAAGTCTCTCAAGACTGGTGAAAGGCACAAGGACTATTATAAACCCTCATATATGTCCCAAAACCATCAAGGACTGAGGTGTGGCGCCCTGGTCCTGCTAAGGATAGGGGCATGGCACCCTGGTCCCCCCACTTCAGGTGATTTTCAACAAGGTGGAAGCTCAGAACATCAAATTTGTAGGCCTTCAGTTGCAGCGTTCTGTCAAACAAAAATGGACCAGGGCATGCCACCTCTGTCCAGGTCAGTTTGGCTCATTTTTCAACACCAGGTACACATTCAAATTCCTCCCCGTTCTCTACTTTCATTATCTCAATTTTAGTTTTGCAAGTTTTTGCAATTTAAATTCATATATGCTTCATTGTTCATCTCCTAGTCTAGTTGATCAATCACACCTCTTCTCTTCATATACAACAAGAGGAATAGAAACCCTAAGAGATAATCCTTAGCTCTCTCTTTCTCACAAGAAGTAGCCAAAGTAAGCTATCTCCCTAGGCTCTTTCGTATTCCCAATGTGTTGGCAAAAGTGGGATTAGGTCCTAGTCACTCAGTCTCACTTTTTCCCCTCCACACCATTAATCTAAATATGTATATCACCTTTTGAATTTAGCATATTCCATCTTTGTAAATCCAATGGGATGCTAAAATAAACCCTTACAACTTGTATTATAGCTTAATTATATAAAATAATTCATACAAAATTTCATTGTGTAGTTGGCCTTACAGGATTAAATTATGGCATTACATTGGGAGAGCTTAGAAGGACTGAGAAGTTGACTTAACAAAGCATTATTTTCCTTAGCGATCAAATAGCTAGGCATGGGGATAGAGGAATGCTATTGCAAATGGGTGAGGAAAGGGGAAGCAATTGTACGGGAAAAGGTGAAGGAGCTAATGAAGAGAATTTTGAGCAACTCAATTATAATTTTAAATAATATTTGAAATACAAAATCATGATGAGGTTGTAGAGGCCCTAGAGGTCTAGGTTGGAAGTGATTAAGAGGAAATCCACCCTATGAGATAAGTGTTTTATGTCTAGTGTGTTGTATGGTATGCATTGCACCTTTATGGGGGAAATTACTTCCATTGAAGTTAGCCATGAGATGCCTAACTTCACAAAAAAGAGGTCATATTCAAGAATAGTACAGAAGATGAATTCAATACACTTGAATTTGACCTAGACTGATAAAGTAATAGAACCCATAGTTAGAAGAGGTAAGACATCATGTGTACATATGGTGACTTGGGAGTCATCATACCTATCTATATGGAACTAGTTGATAAAGAGGATCTCCTTCATAATGACATTAACCCTACTAGAAGGATCAATGAGAAATTTATTAATGGTTTTCTCATCTAAAGGAGTAGCTAAGTACAAAGGACCATTCTTTGTACCAATTGAAAAATCATTACAAGAAAAAGATATGGTAGGGGTAGTAATGGTGTGCTTCTAAGATGATTGAGGGCAAGAATCTACAATGTTTACCATATTCTTGAATGGAGCAAGTGATTCAAAATCAAAATTAGAAGGATCAACCACAATGAAATTAGTTGAATGAGATGAAAATAGGTTGGTGTAAATTCATAAATTTTGGTTAGGCTTCACTAATAAATTATTTGCATGTATATGTATATGTATATGTACATGTACATGTACATGTGTGTGTATGTGTATGTGTATGTACATACACACCTATATGTATATATAAATGCATATGTGTGTGTGTGTGTGTCACACACACACACACACACACACACACATGTATATATACATGTGTGTGTGTGTGTGTGTGTGTGTGTGTGTGTGGGTATATCGTTTAGGTCGCCTTTTTCTATTTAGTTTCTTTTTGTTTTATTTCATTTTGTCTTTAGTTTTGGTCTTAGTTCTCCCCATTCTTGTTATTAATTATTTATAGGTATGAGGTAGTTTTATTTAGTTGTTAGTTTTTTCTTTTTTTCTTGTTCTTTTATTATCTCACTCTCTCATTCACACACTCTATTTGTTATTTTTATTTTTTATTTTATTTTATTTCGTGCAACCCCCCCTTCCTCTCTTTTTCCTCCTCTATCCTATTTAGACTAGCTTTGGGTCTGCATCTTACATTTTTATCTCCTTATGGTCTCTTTTTCATCTTGATGATGGATCACGAAGTGTGATCTGAAATTTTGATGCAAAAAATCTTTACACAATCTAATCTAGAAGCAGCTGCATTAATTACAGATCTAGTTCTAACTTCAATCCACGTGGTCTTGCACTAAGTGAAAAAGATGCATGCATTTCTTAATATCATGTCTAGGTACACGATAGAATTGAAAAAACTTTGTTGGAAGAGGTCAAATAGGAGGGAGTGATTAAATTATATTTCAATAAAAATTTGGATGATACTATATAATGATTTACAAGAAATTTAGTAATCTACCTACACTTTTGAGTTACTACAAAGTCTAAGACATCAAAACTTTGTGAACTATTTAATATGTTCATATTTTATTGGAAGAATTTATTTTTCTTATAAATGAAGAAGAAGGATTGTATTGATTATTATACGAAGTTGATGAGGTAGATCCCCCAAAGTGACTCATAGACCATTGATATGATGAATACTAAGAGGGGGGGTGAATTAGTATGCCAAAAATTACTCTAAGCAAACTCTTAAAGAGTTTAGCAGATAATTGGTGCAGCAGATTCACTAATAAACCGGTTAAGATAAATGCAAACCAAATAGAAAACAAAGTCTTCACCCACAAGAGCACAATCACCATAACAAAATATATTTGATGTGGAAACCCAGATGGGAAAAACCACGGTGAGCATAAACTCACAAGTAACTATCTGCAGAATAGTAACCAGACCGGTTAAGTTCATACAATGTTCTTCACCAGAATAGATCCTGTTAGGAATCTAGATCTTTGTTAGGAGATAAGTCTTGTTAAAGACTACCCGTTAGAGGATTTAAGATCCACAGTTGTGAACCACCTTGTTAGATGATTTAGAAAGGCTTTGTTGAGCCTACCTGGTTAAGGGCTTTAGACTTGTCGAAGATGTGAGTAATCAACAAGTGAATGATCTAGATGCTAGCACAGTATGCTTACTTAGATCCTTGACAACTCCTTGTTAATGCATTTCAGCATTACTTCAGTCTTCAATATCTCCACACTCTATCTCTTCACACAGACCTAATCTTCTCTTCAATGATCACACATAACCTTTTCTATTCTATATCTCACACATGCAAAACCCTCATATGCAAAACCTAGACATGATGTCCTTATAAAGGAATCTGATTTCATGTCGATCCAATAGGATTAGACTACGAGTTCCTAAGTACAGTGCATCTAGACACATTTGGTAACACGACACAAACACACCACCAAAGTGTCGGTGGATGATAACTCATCACACGTTACAGTAATACCGGTTGGTAACTCATCATAGATAAATACCGGTTAATACAATATACCGATTACCGGTTGTCAAAAATGAAGACTGGAAGATCGTATTGTTTTGATCAAAAGTTAACTACCGCTTGGGTCCTTCATACCGCTTGAGATCCTCGAACTGCTTGGGATCCTCGTACCGCTTGGGGTCTTCATACCGCTTGCAGTCTTCATACAATCTGTGAGTGGTAAACCATTTTTTGCAAAACACCGATAGTCTAAAGACTATACATTCAATACTGGTTGGAACAATTACCGGTTGAGCATAACTCATACATTAAGAAAGTGTGTGTCCATCAATGACAATCAAAACATCATCAAAATGCCAACAATCTCCCCCTTTGGCATTGATGGCAACACTTAGGAAAATTTTGACATCTAAGCGTTTTTATAGCAATAACAAAAAAGATGCTACAATCAAAATTACTACCCCTAAGCATATACACTCCTACCTTCGCAAAAATTACAAGTGCATGAAATGGTAACATTCACCAAAATTTTAATGTACACTACTCCCCCTTTGCCAACAATGACAAAGCAATGCAAAGTATCCCCTGTTCCTTATACAATAAAATAGAGTAGATGTTCATGACAATAAGGAATGAAACTTCTCAAAAACAGATTTAAAGTTCTACACACAAGTTTTCATGTCCAATGTCCATGACTCAAGTAATGAGGTAGCAACCTCACTTTCAGGCTTCATCTAGAATGCCAGTTCTTCCATTGCATCGATGGTACTCATCTCTTGATTTACCGTGATAGCTTCCAAGTTGAGAAAACATCTCTGAAGAACATGCAGTTTTGGCAATAGGAGCAGTTGAAGCTCCTACAAAACTTGAGTCTGGTTGTTGATCTGTAAGTCCATCTTGGCAGTCTGATGCTGAAAATGATGAACAGTTTGTCCATAGACAGTGAATAAATCATAGGGCATCTTGAAATTGTTGATATATTCCTATAACTCCAATTGGAGTTGAGCTTTCTATTTGAGCACATCTTCACAAAACAGATGGGGTTGGCAGATTTTACTCAAAAGTAATTTACCCTCACCCATAGTAACACTGATATCATTTTGTTGCTTTAGTTGTTGTGTCCTGAGTTCATTCAGTTGCTTGACTAAGGCAACATTGAGTCCCTTTTCATGGTTCTTTCTTGCAATTGCTTGAGCAACATCTTCCAAGCATTATACCTGGTCCTCCACGACGGTACAAAGAAGTTGGAGCTTGGATAGAGAGGAGTCAGTACTGGGGAGCTTAGTACCGGGAATAAGACTGGTAAGGGTGTCAACAGCAGTTTGTATGACATCCTATTCTTTCTTCCTCCATAATTCTTCCAGTCTCTCCTGTGCAAGTTTGATGCCTCAAAGTAGCTCAGACTCATCTGTTGATTGAGTCAGACATGCAAGAGTTAGATCAATAGGACTGGTGGAACCAACCTGCTTAGTTTGATCACTAGTTGTCTTAGGAGTCTTCCCTCCTTCTTTGGTCTTGATCTCCGCTTGTTTTCTCTTCTCTGCTTCCTTCTCCTCTTCCACTCTTTTCTTTTCTTCTTCTTTCTTCTTCTCTACCTCTTTCTTTTTCTCCTCTTCTTGTTTCTTCTCCATTTCTTCCTTCTTCTTATCCTCTTCCTGTTTCTTCTTCTCTTCCTCCTTCTTCCTTTCTTCTTCCTTCCTTTTGTCTTCTTCTTTCTTCTTCTCTTCCTCTTGTCTCTTATCTTCTTCTTTCTTTTTCTCTTCTTCTTTTCTCTTATCTTCTTCTTTCTTTCTCTCTTCCTATTTTCTCTTGTTTTCTTCTTGCCTTGCTCTTTCCTTTTGATCTTTCTCTGCTTCCTCTTTGTCCTGTTTCTCTTTCTCAGCTTTTTCTTTGTCATGTTTATCTTTCTTAGCTTTTTCTTTGTCCTGAGTGACATCCTCATTATCTAATGCATCAACATCAATAGGGTCAATTTTTTATGTCACTCTTTCACCTTGACTGTCAAATACCTCATCTGGTTTGATTGAGGATAGGTTCAGTTCTTGATCAGCCTTCTTAGCAGCTTCAGATACTTGGTGCATTTTGATAGCAGCTTTAACATGTATGTGTGTATCCTTTTCCACTTCAGAAGTTTTACCTTCCAATAACCTGAGTCGCTTCCTTCTCATAAAGAAGATGCCTTTGTTTTTATCCATAATTTCAAATAACTCTGAATTTGAAGCATCAGGAAAGTACTGTGCAAACATTTTCTCCCTAATCTCTTGTTCCTTTTTAATGGAAATGCGTCATTTATTATCTAAAGAATTATACAAAGAATCTGGAGTAACAAATTTAATCTCAGAAGGCGACTGGTCATTAATACATAAATATTTAATGACCTCCTGTTCTACCTCTTCTTTCTCACTATCATTAAAGTCATCAAATGTTCCTTTAAGTCATCAAGCAATTTCCTCCTAATATTCTTTATTGTCCTCTGACAGTGTGTCAATGGTTTATAAGAGGTAATATCTATATTCACCGATGCAAAAGTTGCTGGTACATTAGCAGTAGACTTTTGCTTTTTCCTTGATTGCCTTGACTTCTTTATTTCACTCTTCGGTTCAGTGTCCTTTGACTCCGGTGAGCGATTCCTTGATTTCTGCTTCCTCTCAAATACTTTTGCTGGAATAATCTAAAGTTTCTTTTTGGCTGGTGACCGGTTGGTCACTTTCGGACTGGCAGATGTAACCAATGCAGATACCGATGGCACTGCTTTTCCCTTTTTTTGCTTTGGTTCCTCAATCGATGTGACCCTCTCTAAGTAGGTACCGGTTCTTTTCTTCTTTACATCCAGTGGTGAGGCAAGTAGGGTAGAGGCATACCCCATCAATATGTCATTCACCACTTCATACCCCATAGGGATAACTACTTCCTTTCTAGGTTCCACAACTTCCATTATGCAGTCATCTGTCCTTATTGTGAAGCAGATGTCATCTTCATATGTCTTCACTAAATCATTAGATATCCTCATTCTCAGGTTCATTTTTCATTTGAAATCATCAAAGTACTTATCTAGAACCTCAGGATATGTAGTTCCCACTGCTTGTAGACTCTCCTTAATCTGTCTGGAAATTGGTAGGTCAGTAGACCATTGAACATCACCTACTCCTGGGAAATAACCTTGAAAATAGAAGAATAGACCGACCAGAAGTTGGCCAAACCTGAACCTCAGTGCTTTGTCATGTTTGATGGATTTCAGATTCAACAACAATTGCTTCTATAAATAGGTACATAAGTCAAATTTAGTATCTTCCTTGATCATCCTGTAAGCGGCATTCACCACAGCAACAGGGACAAAATTCATTCTGCTAGCATAAAATATCTTGTATCCAATCACCATGCAAGCATATTTTACCAGATCATCAAAAATGGTGTTAACAGTCATTGCCCATTAGTCACTCACAGAACTGGTGAGCTCTATCATTTTAGTTTTGGTGACCTTCCGTAGAGCTGGTACTTCTCCAACATTGCAGAATCCGGTGACGGCATGAATCGCTTCTAGTGTGATGTCATGAGTCCGCTCGCGATACATCTTGTCACCATGCACTCTACTAAGGATAATGCGAATATGTTCTTCTGTAAACTCTTCCAGAAAGTATACTGCATTGTGTAGTTTCATCTTCTCAAGGACGCTATACTCTGGTTTGATCTTCTTGTCATCTCCACAAAACAGACTTAGTTAGGAGTGAATTACTAGGGATCCTAGGTCTTCCAACTTACAATCTGTATACCCTGAAATATCTCCCTCGACAATAACTCTAGCGGGAATTTGAGATAGAGCATTGTATCTCATTTTCTTTTGAAGAAATTCAGGTGTATCTACAGGTGCACTAGAACTAGAATGTGATGCAGAAGCCATAACCGAATGATAAGAAAGAATTTTTGAAAATACCTTCACAATCTAAAATTTAGGGTTTGCCAATGTCACGCACAATACACCACTTTGGTTGCTAGTTCACCGCTTAGTGTTCTTCACTGATAGATTAGAAAAGATTGTTGGATTCCTCTGCAAGATTTTTGAATTCACTTTGAATCACTAGACGAATCGCTCTTGTCGCTCTGCTCTTGAAAATTCTTCTTTCAAAAACTGGTGAGAAAAATGACAACGAAAATCCCTTTTAAAACAAGTTCTCACCTACCACAATAAATGCATCACCGTTAGGGCATAAACCCTAATTTTGTCTTTCACCACTTCAGATCTTCTGTCGGTCGATAGGTATCACATACCGATAAGGTCTTTACCGATATACACCGGGGGTTCAAAATATTTCACCGATATGTTCCCCCTAAGCTTTCCTGAAGCTCAGTTTGCCGCTTCAGAGACTTCCACACTAGGTGTAGAAATAGGTTCATCCTGTGACTTTTCTTCTAATTTCTTTTTCCAAGTTTTATTTATTTCTACCTGAATGGTTTCAACATCAATCTTCCCTTCTAGAGTGATCGGTATATCATCCGATAGGTTCTTTCTCAGTCTGCAAGTTCTGGCAATGTGTCTCGGTGTGTTGCAATGATAGCATACCATTTCAGGTGTTCTCCATGGTCCGTTATTCATACTTCCATTCTTCCTTCTGCATGTTGTAGTAGTGTGACCGCTACCATGATAGATCAAACAAGTTGCTCTCCAACTAGTTTTCGCTTGATAACCAACTAACCGATGGTCATAGGTATTGTACCGGTTGGGATTACGGTTCATGGGAAGTTCCAGAATAACTCCTTGAGTTCTTGGAGGATATCTCCCAGTGTTATGCAAAACTGGCCTGCATTCAAATGCTCTATGCCCAAACTTCTTGCATGCATAACAGTTTCCATTGAATCTATTGGATCTAGGCATATTGTTTTGAAAATAAGGAAAATTGGTGTAGGCCTTGCTTCTACACACATTGACAGTATGTCCTTCTTTGAGACGATTAAAGCAGATAGGTTTAAATTTTTGCTTACCTTTATCCTTGGATGTCGGTTGCTTCTTTGATGTTTCAGCTTTTGTTCCAGAGGTTTCACCTTCCTCATACCCAGAGAAACCAAATTTGGTGGTATCCTTTGTTGGCTTTGTCGATTCTAGCTTAGCAGTACTCTTATTGAATTTGGCAAGTATCTCCTTTGACTTAGTAAGTTCCTTGGAAATAGCAGCATTGGACTCCATCAAGGTTGCATTCTCAGAAATAGCCATGTTTAGTTCACCTTGTATTCCTTCTTTTTCCATTTTACTCTCCTGGAGATGAGCAGTAAGGGTACTGATTTCTTGCTTCAGTTTGGAGATCTCATGATCTTTGTGTTTCACCAGATATTCATCTTTCCTTCTGTTTTCAAGCTCCTGACTCATTCTGATAGTCAGTCCTTCCAACTCCCTTCTCAGATTGACTTTAGATTCATTCAGTTTTTCAACTTCTTCAACTAGGGCATCCATGTCGGCTTCATCAGAAGAGCTATTTTCAGTAAGTTCCATCAGTTTCTCAGCATGCTCTCTTCTCTTGGCTAAAGAGGCTTTATACTTGACTTTGAGTTCATCATAGGCTCTCTCAGTCTGAGTGAGACAATGAGTAAGTTCCCTCACACTGTATTCCCCCATATCTCCTTCCAAGTGGTTAAACTTAAAGAAAGGTTGGCTCTGATACCAATTGGTGAATACTAAGAGGGGGGTGAATTAGTATGCCAAAAATTACTCTAAGCAAACTCTTAAAGAGTTTAGCAGATAATTGGTGCAGCAGATTCACTAATAAACAGGTTAAGATAAATGCAAACCAAATAGCAAACAAAGCTTCACCCACAAGAGCACAATCACCATAACACAAGATATTTGACGTGGAAACCCAAATGGGAAAAACCACGGTGAGCAGAAACTCACAAGTAACTATCTGCAGAATAGTAACCAGACTGATTAAGGTCAGATCAGTTAAGGTCATACAACGTTCTTCACCAGAACAGATCCTGTTAGGAATCTAGATCTCTGTTACGAGATAAGTCCTGTTAAAGACTAGCTGTTAGAGGATTTAAGATCCACAGTTGTGAACCACCTTGTTAGAGGATTTACAAAGGCTTTGTTGAGCCTACCTGGTTAAGGGCTTTAGACTTTTCGAAGATGTGAGTAATCAACAAATGAATGATCTAGATGCTAGCACGGTATGCTTAATTAGATCCTTGACAGCTCCTTGTTAATGCATTTCAGCATTACTTCAGTCTTCAATATCTCCACACTCTATCTCTTCACACAAACCTAATCTTCTCTTCAATGATCGCACATAACTTTTTCTATTCTATATCTCACACATGCAAAACCCTCATATGCAAAACCTAGACATGATGTCCTTATAAAGGAATCTAATTTTATGTCGGTCCAATAGGATTAGACTACAAGTTCCTAGGTACAGTGCATCTAGACACATTTGGTAACATGACACAAACACACCGCCAAAGTGTCGGTGGATGATAACTCATCACACATTACAGTAATACTGGTTGGTAACTCATCACAGATAAATACCGGTTAATACAATATACCGATTACCGGTTGTCAAAAATGAAGACTGGAAGATCATAATGTTCCGATCAAAACTTAACTACCGCTTGGGTCCTTCGTATCGTTTGACATCCTTGAACCACTTGGGATCCTTGTACCACTTGGGGTCTTCATACCGCTTCCAGTCTTCATACAATCTGTGATCGGTAAACCATTTTCTGCAAAACACCGATAGTCTAAAGACTATACATTCAATACCGGTTGGAACAATTATCGATTGAGAATAACTCATACATTAAGAAAGTTTGTGTCCATCAATGACAATCAAAACATCATCAAAATGCCAACATGATAATCATGCAAGGCCATGCAAAGTTGAGTATAATAGTTTTATTTCATTAATGGTTAAGTGCACCAAGATGAACAAAGGGAGTCGGCTGATCCCATAATACTAAATTACACTTTTTGGTCAAACTTGACATTGAAATTAGCATTTTGCATCAGATTTTTACTTTCTAAAACCTATAGCAGCTAAACCATCAAGAATTTAAAAATGAAGTAAACTACTAATTTGTGAGATTTTTAATATAGATTCTAAATATTTTTTAGAAAAATATTTAGAAATTAATCGTCCATATTGGCATGTAACTTTTAATAACTCAATATTTACAGCAATCAACTTTTCAAGTGTTTGGTTTATTTCAGCAGATCTGAGAGCTAGAAGTAAGGTTAGTTTACGAATTGCGTAAGTAAGATCAGAGAGCTAGGAGTGTTGTTGTTGGATTCATTGGGTTTTATCCCAATGTCAGGTTCACTTGATGGACTTTCACATGCATATTGTTGAAGTAGTCGTTATCAAAAGCGTTGGAGCTGTTTGGATCCATTTCTACTATGGTTGTATTATCTACAAGGCTGGTGAATTTACTCTTTAAAAAATGAGCGTAGTTAGCATCCAAGGAACGGTCCATGTCTCCTTTGCCCGTAAAATTATACAATCTATTGTTGAATAGATTGTAGTGACTGATTACAATCGTATGTGCACCTATTCAACATAACAACAATTCTAGAGAGGCTGGTGAATTAAATGCCATGGAGTTTTACAAAACAGGGATGCAATTTTGGTAAGCGAAGCGAGGGTTTCAAAACTTGGGGTTCGACGCTGCGGTTGCCATTCAAAGAGGGCAGAGGCTGGTGAATTAAGCATCATGGAAAATTGCAAAATGAGATAGAGGCGGCCACTTTGACTCTTTCGCAGCAGCACTGTAGTAGGATTGTTGGTGGTAGGGATTAGATCATTCAATATAAGACGACGAACCCTAAATGCAGCGGTGGCCATGGATTATTTAAGCAACGGAAACTAGGCAACCAATACAGATCACAAGGACACAGAGAGGATAGCGGACGGTGATGGCATCCAAGGATATTCGAAGAAACCCCTAGGAATGGCGGACAGGCAAATGCGATGGGCAGATGTGCCATTTGACGACCATGATTTGGCTCAGTTACAAACTCCTAATCATTCTCCTCAATGGGTTGTCAAGGATGGTCGCTGGCGTGACTTGGCTTATGACAAATTCCTGTTGGCTTCATCATATTTTCGCAAATTTACAGGTAATTTTGTTCCAAAACCTTCGCATTCTTATTATAAATCTTTTGTTCCCAAGGCATTGGGTCCTCCTCCTGTTGATCACCCAAAGACTCCTTTTAAGCATTTTCATTCCTTTTTTGGTTCTTAAAAACCTAGGAAGCATAGATATGTTTTGCCTCAACCGCCATTCGACATTTATGATGGCTCCCCGCATTCTGATGGTTTTTCCCCATTAGCTTCTTTTGGATCTCCCTCCCAGGATTGTAATCCTTCCCTCCCATCTTATGTCACCTGGCCAAATAACACTTTGGTTTCTAACCCTCACTTCCTTTCTTCCCTGAATGACATTCATGTTGCTAAACGAGCTCCCTTCCATCCAAATCCACTTCCCCATAACTCTCCCTCTGCATTTTCCAATTTGATAAGGGGTAATCCGCATTCTTCTATGCAGTATAAGGTTATATTCCCCGATTACATGATTCAAGACTCTGTGAAGTTATTGCATTCTACTGGCCTCATTGGTAAGCTTCTTTCTCCGGTTTCTTTTGGTAAATTGTTAACATGGGCAAAGTCTAATTGGGATGGTATGAAGGATTTATTTCTGTTTGATAAAGATTCTCTATATTTCATTGTGATTTTCAATTTTGAAGAGTATAGGGATTGTGTGCATAGATTTAAAGGGTGGTTTTGTTTTGGGATAGGAATTTTTACCTATGCTTGGACTCCTCATTTTGATATTCAATCGGCAAAGCCATAGTTTATGCCCTTCTGGGTAACTTTCCCAGGTCTTCCTTTGGAGTATCGTGATGTGTATATGGTTGAAATCCTAGCAAACAAATTGGGCATCTTTATTAAGCATGATTTAGTTCCTTTCGATCGGCCTCATCTTCCGGTTAGGGTTTGTTTGTTATTAAAACTTTCTAAATCCATTCCCTCTGAGATTACTATTTGCTCCAAACATGGTGCGTGGATTCAGCCTGTGATAATTCAAGATTCTATCACTATTCATTATTGTTCTCTGTTACTTGGCCATTTCACCTCTCAATATTGTGGTGATTCTGATGCACCTTTAAGAGTTTGTTCAGATTTTTCATCTGATTTTCGCCAATGTTCCTTTTTTAAAAGTAACGATCGTCGGTCTTTGAAGGATCATAATGTTAAGGATTCTGCTCATTTACCTCTTTCTGTTACATCTCTCATTCCTTTTTCTGGATACACAATATGTGATGTGCCTCTGATGGATTTTACTTTTCTCTGCTCTCTGGTCATGTTCTTCTTTGTTCTGTCTGCCATTCATCGGTTTTGTTTTGTTTCTTCAAACTTGGTTAAGTTTCTTCCTAGTCCTTTCAAGGATTATTGGTCTTTTGAATTTCCTTTGGAACCTTTTTTGTTCTCCTCTGCGAGTTTTTTTCAAATTTCTTGTCCTTCAGTTCCGTTTCCAAAATTGTTGTTACCTTCGAATGGTTGCACAAATCATTGCTCTGTTAATTATTCTCCTTGTTCTTCTTTTGTGGGTCTGGCCGATGATACCAAAATTGTTCATAGTTTGATTTTTGATAGTGATTCTTTTTTGCCCATTCCAAGGTCTCCTTCTTCTCTTTCCGTTTTTTAAGAGAAGATTTAGCTTATTGCTTTAGATATTTTATTTTCAGTTTCTTCTGATCTATTTGATGAGATTGTTGCAAAGGAATTTCCCGAATTTTCTTTTTCTTTTTCTTCTGCATCTGCCTCTTCGGGGCCTGTCCATGATGGTTGTCATGTTTCCTCTTCTCAGCCAAATTCAGTTGAAGGTGTGGATGCGGATCTTATTGATAATCCTTCTTCAACTGTTTCTAATGTGTATGAATTTGATTTATCTCAGAAGTTAGCCTTGGAGCAATCTCCTTCTGTTTCCCCCCCTATTGTTAAAATTCCTAAGAAGAGAAGTCGGAAAATTTTGGCTAAAATCAAAGAGGAGATTGCGGCTAGTATTCAATCCACTATTGTAGAGAAATTTTGTTCACAAGTCAAAACAAGGAGGGCATGTTGCTCTCCTTGTGATAAATGAGGATTTTATCGTGGAATGTCAGGGGCTTAAATGCCCCTGACAAAAGGGGAAGGATCAAGAAATTTCTTGATTCTTTAAAAGTGGATATCATCTTATTGCAAGAGTCTAAAATTTCTCAGGATTCTTTTGATAACATAATTTCCAAATGGTAAGAGTTGTTCATGTTCCTTCTTTGGGTGCTTCTAGTGGTCTTATAACTTTATGGAATCCTAAATCAGTCAAAGTTGAGATGTTATCTTTTGCTTCTCATTGGCAGTTGTTAAAGGTTGACCGGTTTGAAGTCTCTTTTGTTCTGTTTATTATTTATGGTCCGACTTCTCCTTCAGATAAAACCGACTTATGGGATTCCTTATCTGAATTGTTTTTACGATATGATGATTTTTTTATTGTGCTTGGGGGTGATTTTAATGCTCTCCTTTCCTTGGATGAAAAAAGAGGGGGTAATCCTACAGCTCATAAGGTTATTGATAACTTTTCTTTCTTTGTACAAGACATTGCGTTATTCGATATTTTCCCTTCTAATGGTTCTTTCACTTGGACTTATATGAGATCTAAATGCCAAATTGCCTCTCGCCTTGACAGATTTCTTATTTCCCTAAACCTACGTTTGAGCAACTTTTTCTTTTCTTCTGAGATTCTTACCTCCTCAGATTCTGACCATTTCCCAATTTTGCTCAATTTTGATAAATTGGATCATGTTCCCTCTGTTAGACCTTCTTTTAAGTTTGATAAAATGTGGTCCACTCATCCTCATTTTCTTTCTTTATTAAAGCAATGGTGGATAAGTGCTCCATTTTGCAAAGGTACTAAGATGTTTCAATTTTATTCCAAACTGAAATTTGTGAAATCTCAAATTATAGCTTGGAATAAAGAGGCAGTTGCCAATGATTTGAAGATTGTTAATGAGGAGATGATTAGACATGGCACTAATTCCTCCACTAATGATGCTCAAAAGAAATTGCAAGCTTACTGGGAGATCCTTTGCTCCCGGGTTGAAATCTATCAGCAGCAAAAGTCTCGTGAGGTTTGGCTTAAAGAAGATGACAGGAATAATGCCTTCTTTCAAGCTGCAGCCAAGCTTAAACAAGTTGCTTCTACAATTTTTAGTATTAAGGATTCTAAGCCTGGTTATGTCCTTAATTCAGATCAACAAATTAGAGAGGAGAGGGTGTCTTTTTTTAAGAAATTGTTATCTCCTTCTTTTTCTTCTTCCTCTATGGATCATCATGTGGATTTGCTTTTAGATTCTATCCCCTCCCTTGTTTCTCATAAGTATAATGACTTTCTTATTAGGCCTTTTTCTTTAGATGAGCTTCATTCTGTTGTTTTTTCCATTGCCCTTGACAAAGCTCCGGGTCCTGATGGGTTTACTATCTTGTTCTTTTAGAAATGTTGGGATTTTATTGGTTTTGACTTATTAATGGCTTTTGAAGAGTCTAGGAGGGGTGGGCATATCCTTAAAAAATTTAACATCACTTATATTGCCCTTATCCCGAAATCTAAGAATCCCCAAACTTTTGTTGAATTTAGACCCATTTCTTTGTGCAACTCTATTTACAAAATCTTCACCAAGGCTATTTATTTAAGACTTAAAATTCTCCTTCCTCGTATCATCTCTCCTCAACAAGGAGGTTTTGTTCTGGGTCGGGAAACTCATGAGGGAGCAATTGTTGCTCATGAAACTTTACATTCCATAATTCGTCCAATATCCCAACTTTTGTGGTCAAACTTGATATGATGAAGGCTTATGATAAAGTTTGTTGGGCTTTTTTGCTCAAAGTTTTGAGAAAATTTGGTTTCTCTGAAAGTTGGTGTAAATGGATCAAGAGTTGCATTTCTACTGCTTCATTTTTTGTCATCATTAATGGAGCTCCCTCTGGATACTTTTCTTCAACCCAGGGTGTTAGACAAGGAGATCCTTTATCTCTTTTCTTATTTATCATTATGGCAGAAGCTTTTATTCGATTGGTTATTAAGCAAAGGGATCTGGGCTTTTGGTAAGGGGTGTTAATTCCTAACTCTGATATTTCAGTCACTCATAACCTTTTTGCCGATGATACACTTTTATTTGGGTCTTCTTCTATTGAAGAGGCTACTCATATTAAATTTATTCTGGATACTTATACTCTTAAAATCTGGCCAACAGATTAGCCCCCATAAATCCAAGATCTTCATTTTTAATACTCCTTAGTTGGTGGCTGATAGACTTGTGAATATCTTAGGTTTCCCAGTAGACTCTCTTCCTTCTACCTATTTGGGGATTCCTTTCTTTATGGGATCTGCTAAGTCTTATTTTTGGAATTCGGTTATTGAGAGACTTAAATCTCATATTTCTACTTGGAAGGCTAGGTGGTTGTCTCTTTCAGGTAGGATACTTCTCATTAAAACGGTCCTATCTGCCATTCCTAATTACTATATCTTAGTTCTTCAAGCTCCCAGATCAGTCATCTCCCAAATTGAAAAGATTATTCGATCTTTTCTTTGGAAAAATAACATGACAGAAGATAAAAAGATTCCACTGATCTCTTTGACCAAGATGTCTCTTTCCAAGCAAGTTGGTGGTGTTGGGATTCAGGACTTATCTAAAAGAAATAGGGCTTTTGGGGGCAAACTAGTTTGGTCTATGTGTACTAAGCCCCAATCTTTGTGGTGCCAAATTATGCAGGCTAAGTATTTGGATTCCCAGAATCCTGCTAGGATCTTCACAATTTCTAATCCTCCACAAGGGTTTGCTATTTGGAACTTTATGATCTCATGTTGGGAAGTGGTCTCTAATTTTCTCTCCTGGCAGGTCCATTCGGGGGAGGATATTCTTTTTTGGAAAGACTCCTGAAATGGCTTTCCCCCTCTTTCGCAACATGATTCTCTTGCTTCTGTTTCAGTTGTTCTTTCTCAATCATGGGGAGTTAGATTGGTTGATTATGTAGATAGTGTTGATATATTTTCTCACAAGGTCTCATGGAAGGATCCCTCTACTCTTCTATTGTCCTTGCAGGAAATTCAAAATTTTAAATCTTCTTTGCAAGACTGAGTGGCTTTCCTTTCTAACATCAAAGATCAACTTATTTGGTGCCCTTCTAAATCAGGAAACTACTCTGTTAAAAAAGGATATTTTGCTATTCAACAAATGGCCAATCAAAATGCTCCTCATCATGCCTTTTTGTTCTGTTGGAATAATTCAGTATTACCTAAAGCTGGTGGTTTTTCCTAGCTCGTGCTACAAAATAGAATTTTGACTAGTGACTGTTTAGTCAAATTTAATATTGCAGCATCCTTTTCTTGTGTCTTATGTGGTAAAACTCTTGAAGATGTCAATCATCTTTTTCTTTATTGTGAGTTTGCGAGTAGTTGTTGGCATTTTGTCCTCCAAAAGTTATCTCTTTCATTCCCTTTACCTTTATCTTTATGGGACATGTTTCAGTCTTGGCCAGTTTTGTATTCATCTTCTCTATTTGCTTGTTTGTGGTTTATAATTCCCTCTTCAGTCATATGGGCCATTTGGTGGGAAAGAAACAAGTGCATTTTTAGATGTGACTTATCGGATTTATCGGTTGTTCTTGGGATTTTGGAAAGAAGTATTATTGAGCAAGTTAATGCTCATGTTCAAAAATATTTTAATATGAATTCAAAGTTCTCTTCCTGGGACAATTTTTTGATCTCTTTTTGGAAAAGTATCATTATTCCTGTATCACCCGCCTTTCCAAGGATTCGGAAAACACCTGTAGACATAAATTCCATAAAATGGCATCCTCCTAATGCCCCTTTTTGTAAATTGAATTTTGATGGATCCTCCCGTGGAAATCCTGGTGATTCAGGAATAGGGATAGTTTTTCGTGATCATTTGGGTTTTTTATTAGCATTAAAAGCTATGTCAATTTCTTTTGGCACAAATAATATGGTTGAGGCTTGTGCTCTTTTAGAAGGTCTTGTTATGGCTAAGGATTTGAATTTCAAATACCTTCATATTGAAGGTGATTCGGCTATTGTCATTAATGCTTGCAAGGCAAGAAAAGCTGATAATTGGCATTTCTAGTATATTCTTGAACAAATATGGACTCTTCTTGATACGTTTGAGCACCTCATCATCTCACATGTTTATCGTGAAGGTAATGCATTCGCTGATTGCCTCACTAATATGGGTTGTGACAAAACTGTTATTGATTCCTCTAGATTGGGGTGTGATTTGATGAGCTTCCCAAACCTATTAAGTATAGCCTGTAGAGAGTCGAGTATTTAATCTTTCTTATTATATGATTGCTCGTTTATACGAGTTGATATTCTCTTCTCTTCGTGAGGTATTTATTTTCATAATTCCATTTGGTTTTGATTTGAGGTACTTTGCTTTACTCGATCATCATTGGCATTCATTAATGATGAGTTGGAATTGTTATTGATGTTGTTCGTGTGTTTGGTACCCTCTTCTGGTGCCAAATCTAGAGATATTTATTTTCACATTGGGAATTTGTCCTTCATATGCCATTTAAAGTTTGGTGCGGCGTTGTTTTCATGATTATCTCTATACACCGCTTCTTTTGATTTGTCAGATTTTTTATGATATATCTCCTCTTTCTTTTCATTTACGGCATAAAAATTTTGGGCTTCATTTCTCTCTAGCATTTCCGCATTCACCTCTTCTCCTTTGGCATTTGTCTATAATGGTGGACCGCAGATCTCATGTCATTGGTGTCAATCATGTTTTGGACCCTTGTGTTTCTTGTAAATTCTTTATGTTTTGTAGTATATATATATTTTGGTTGCAGGTGTTTTTTGGTGCAAGGGCATGTCAATTTTGGTTGTAGGAGTTCTTTGTTGCAGGGCCTTCAAGATATCCCAGGAACTTATTTTGTAAATAAGCTTGCATGCTACTATTCTGTAAAAAGAGCTTGCATGCTTCTATTTGTAAATAAGCCTGCATGCTCCTTTGTTGATCTCTATTTTGTAACTAGCTCCGGCTAGAGGATTGTTCACTACTTCTCTTCTATAATCATGTTGATGAGCAATGACTGGAGTTTTTCTTGCTGGTTCTTTTCTCTGGGAGGAACCAGTTTTTAAATATATTGTAAAAATTATATATTATTAATAAAATATATCAAGTGGCATTGCCACCTTGCCAAAAAAAAATCATTTTTTAGAAGTGACATTTATTTGGTAATGCATAACATTTTTATAGCAAGAAGGAAATTCTAATTTTAAAAATATAGAATTGTCAAACCAATATCTAGTGAATGGATATTTTTCATAATTTTTTGTTACATATATATTTTTTAGTTAATTTTTTAAGACAGAGTAATTGTAATTTGAAGAGAGGTGTATTTTGTAATGCATAACTTTTTTTGTTTGCATTTGAATTAACTTATTTCTTTCGTATTGAAATGAAGATATCAATACCTAGGGGGAAAAAAATTACAATTTGTTTTCTCTATTTTTGAAATTTTCCACGTGTTCAAAACACAATCCTTAATGTTCAATGAAAAACCTACATTCATAAGAAATAAAACATAAATATATTAATGAGATTAAATATATTAAAAACTATACTATTTGGAAAGCTTATAATAAGGACTAAATACTTAAAAAACGAAAATTCTAAATGAATCCATTTGACCCCCCAAAAGCTAATATAAAAGTGGTTTTTTATCAACATTTTGATAGGTGCGAAAGAGACTCCATTGCAGGTATGATTTAGAAGTAGAGAAGGTCTATCCAAGAAATTTTGATCTAAGTGCCTTTGATCTTTAACTCTCCTCAATCAATTACTTCAAATGGGATCTCTTAAACCTTAAATCATTATATTTTCTAAAAAATGTATGATTTCAACAAAAATCAAAATGTACCAAAAAGTGTAACCTAGTATTTTGGAATCGTCCAATCTTAAGATGCCACTTTTTTTCTAAAATCGACAAAGTATGACTTTTCGATGAGAAATTGAAGATAGCTTACACTCAAATTTTTAAGATGCAACGAGAACAAGAGTTGTAGTGCTCTAAATCTACTTTCTAACCTACTAATTTTTTTTAAATGGTAGAGATTAAGGGTTTCAAAAAGGGGGGTCACACAAAGTGGTCATGTTTTTATTAAAAAACATAACATAGCATCTATTGTGCCCCCCTTAAAATGTTAAATGTTTTATAGAATTTTAAAAATCACTCTAGTGAGAAATTAGCTAACACCATTTAGTTTATGCTGGATTTTTCGATTAATTTTCAAATGAATATATGATTTTTTAGTCCTGAACAATAGATATTTGAGTGTGCTCCCATAAATTTTTTGAAAACTAATTGAAAAATCAATTTTTTAATACATCTAAAATGGAGTCTAGTTTCTAAAAAGGTAATTTCCCTCAAATTTTGATGAATGAGTAGAAAACTATACCCAAAATACCACATGTTGGTTTTTGACCAAAAAATAGACACACTAATAAAAGAAGTGAAACCTTAACATAATCAAAACATGAAAAAAAATGTATGGTTAGATAGCTAAGAGAGAGTTTGATGTCATCATGGTATTTTTTCAAATTTACATGGTATCACTACCTCTCCCTCTAACCATCTCTCTCTCCCCATCTCTAGGTCTCTCCCTCTATACCTCTCTCTCCTTGTCTCATTACCCACCTCTCTCTCCCCCTCTATCTCTTCCCTAGGTCTCTCACCCCTCTCCCTAGTCTCTAGATCATTCAATTTTATATATCTCCCCTCTCTAGTTCTTTCCCACCCTCACGGGGGCATCACATTGTGAACCTGAGTTATAGCACGTGTGTTCATGGCATACTAAAGAATCCCCCTATTTTCAAAAAATATTGCTCTAAAGTCTTTTTTTGTCACCCCCTTTCAATACATAGCCTAAATTAAAAGCCCCCCTATTTTCGCCAAATATTGTATTTTTTCATAACCCAAATTTCAAACCCCACATATTGTACTCTCATTTTTGGGATATTAAACCCCCCAATATGAATGCACGTGATATAATATTGCCTAGCCATTGAAGCCCCCATGCCCACCCTCTCTCTCACCCCATCTCTAGGTCTCTCCCTCTATACCTCTCTCTGCTTGTCTCGTTACCCACCTCTCTTTCCCCCTCTATCTCCCTCCCCTAAGTCTCTCACCCCTCTCTCCCTAGTCTCTAGGTCTTTCAAATTGATATCTCTCCCCTCTCTAGTTCTTTCCCACCCTCTCCACATCTTTCTTTGCTTCCTTACCCCTCTTTCTCTCTTTATGAGCTTATCTCTCCCATTTTCTTCACTCTCCCCCTCACTTCTCTACCTCTCCCCTCTCTAGGTCCCTCTATCACTCTATATCTCCCTCCTTAGCTCTCTCGCTAAGTAATCACCTATCCCTCCCTTGTATAGGGTTTAGGTAATAGGGTGTAGGACAATGTTTAGTGTTAAGGGTACAAGATTGATTGTATAGGGTGTAGGGTACATAGAGTTGAGGGTATTACCTATATTCATACCTCCCTCTATCTCTCCATCTTCCTCTCTCTTCTTTCTCACACCTCTCTCCCTTCTCTAGGTTTCTCCCTCCCTTTCTCCCTCTCTCCCTCTTTATCTCCTCCTCCCTACTTACCCCCATGTCTCTCTCCCTCCCTTCTCTCTTTTTCTCTCTCTCCATTGTCTAGGTCGTCACCTCTCCCTCGCACCCTCTCTCTCCCCCCTCTCTTGATTTCTCTTTTCCTCTCCACCTCTCTACTTCTCCATCCATGTCTCATTACCCACCTCTCTCTCTCTCCCCCTTTAGGTATATCACCCCTTTCTCTCCACATCTATGCATAGGCTATAGGTGTATGTTATAGGGTATAGGGTACATAGGGTATTATTCTCTATCCCTCTCTTTCTCTCTCCTTCCCACTCTCTCATTATCTAGGTCATCACCTCTCCTTACCACACTCTCTCTTCCCTCCCTAGGTTTCTCCCTCACTCTCCACCTCTCTTCCTCTCCATCCATGTCTCGTTACCAACCTCCAACGTTGCAAATACCTCTTTTCTCTCTCACTAAGTTGCATAAAATTAATAAAGCCCCAAGATGGCGAGATCATAGCTATAATACCACTTTAATCTCCCTTGTAATATATATTTAAAATCGGATTTTATAAACCTCCTTTGGAATAAATTGATATGACAATAATGTCACCAAATATAGCACAACTGGAACTAGAGTAGATTAACCTAATTTTGCTAATAACTTCTCGAGTTGAAAAATAATGTTTGTCTACAAATTCGTAATGATAATCCTCAAACTCATGTTCTTTGATCACATGGAAACCTTGAACACCCCATCCAACAATCTCCTTCTCTACTATTTTGACAACAACTTATGAACAAGGATAAGTTGTGTTAGAAAATGCAAATGAATATTGAAACTTCTAAAGCCAATTTGGGTGCCCAAATCCAATGCCCAAGAAGATGTAATTGAAAATGTGATCTTTGTGACAATTGTCATAACACCTTGACAATCAACCAATGAGTTGTCATATTCTTCGTACCAACAAATGCCACAAAATGTCAAAAATAAGATGTGGGAAGCTCTCTAAGTCGTGTGCCCAAATGAGAGGAATATTAATTTAATCTCTTTTGAACAAATCATATTTATGTCGTAATCAATAAGATATCAAATTTATTATTATTTTCCTAGATTGGCATATGACTCTAATTTGTTATTTTGAAGCAATTGGGCTTACTATATTTTGTAAGTCGCTAGTTTTAGAAAGGGCACATGACAAGTCCTTCCTCCCAAATATATTAAAAAAAAATTGGCCTTGTCATGTTGCATCCTCCATTGGGCAAATTCTTCTATATGAACAGGTGCTTTGTAATGTTTATCTTTCTCAGCTTTCTCTCTCTTGTTTCTAACACCTCTTCAAGGATCAAAATCAATTTCCCTTCTTCATCCAATAGTGGTAGGTCGATTTAAGCTACTACTTGCCATCCAAGAAACCTTTTTAGACATGGAACATTGAAAAACACTTGGTCTTGAGTTTCTCAACCCCTTTTCTTTTCAAAGAGCTCTATTTGTATGGCTACAATCTAACAAAAGCCAAATTCTCCATCTCAAAAACTCTTTATGTTCTCTTCCTATTTGCATACATCTTTTGTTGATTTTGAGCATCATGCAAATTGTGATTAAGTGATCTCAAAATCTCTTGACTAACAATCTGGATAAGATGGTAGTAATGAACAACTATAGAATCTACCATGTGAAGAAATAAAGACAACTAGTTTCCCACCTTTTCCCTTGATCAAACTCTTTGATCAATTTAATGATTTTGATCAAATTTGCAAACATGGCAAGAAAAATGCATATGCTAAGATTTGTCCTTATGAATACATATGTTGAAGCAATATTAGTTTAATAGTAAGTGATAGCATACAAAACACTAGTATGCAATTTATACAAAACACTAGTATGCAATTTTGTATGTTTCATGCTCAAGTTGACATCTAACGATTGGAATTGAATTGCATATTCCTAGGTTGGTCATTAGATGTTTAAGTCATGTTCTCTATGATCACATCATGCTTTTCAATCGCTCTAATACTAAGTCATAGCGCATGATACATGATCTCTGAACAAATTAGAACTTTGTTTAATTTTGATTTCGGTAATTTATGTGTCAGAATAAAAAAATGGAAATGCCATATGTTACTTGCACTCTAAGGTCAAAGGACCAAAGTGAGTCCAAAGTAACTAATGAAAAATACTAAGGCCTTAAAAGCATAATAGTTGTCCTTAACATTGTGCACAGTAAAGTTTTGCCAATGTGGAAAGAAAGGGGTGAAGAGCCCGAAGTGATAGATTGCATTCACCACTATCCTCACCCCCTTACCCACAAATGGTTAAAGTTTCTTGTGTTAGATTCGGGCCCTTCCCTTAGGAAAGGCACCAAAATATTTCATCACCATCCTCTCCCCCCTACAAACAAATGGTTAAAGTTGCTTATGTGTTAAGTGGGGCCCCTTGCATTAGAAATGTCACCAAAACCTTAAATAAAGTCATCAGGATTCCAGCCAATGACCACATTCTCCTCTCATATTACTTCATGCGCATATGCACACTAAAGAATGCGACAACAAAGTTATTTGTGTGTGTTGTGTGCTTATACCCAGCTAACCAAATATATAATTGAATTTAAATAAAATGCTTTAGTTCAAAATGAACATTTTGATGAGAAAACATTGTGATCTGCTTTGTGCATTCCAATAATATCCCAATGCGGAATGCCTATGCTCATATTTTTGGAATTCTCTCACGTATCTTGAAATAGAAGACAATATCAGTTACAGAACAATCTCTAGAGCCACAGAAAAATCAACTTGTTTCTATTTAATAAAAAGTGAGGCATGTATGGCCAATGGACCCCTTTACATTCATAAGACAGAGCCATCTCTTTGGTAGGAGTACAGTATAATCCTATTCCTTAATACTAATCAAGGTTTTGCATATCAGTTAATTTAGATTTGCTTGTATAGTCATCCCAGTAGACAGTGCGAGGGACTTAAAAAATGACCACAACAAATATGGGTATTCCAAGACACATTATATTTTAGCTGCTTTGAAAAATTATAAGCATATTCCCCTGATTGTATTCCTTCGTCAAAATTTTGAAATTCACCTCGCAAACAGCTACTATGTCACAATGGTGTAGGAATTCTGACCAACAGATAACAAGATGTAGAAACATTTTCATTGCCCTGCTGCTATCCAGTATAGTTGAACACAATGACAAAGATTTGTGCCTTTGCTGGGAGTCTTATGGCTTGTTTATTGAAGAGTGTCATAGTCCGGAAGAAAGAAGGAAGTGGAAGGGCAGACGCCTTTGCCAAGATCTTGAGCAAATGGAATTGCTTCTTCTCCAGGTAACTGTTGGGGATCTTCTAAAGCCCACCGCCGTGGGCTAGATCTGTTACAACCAACCAACTCCACAGGGTCAACAAATGCCACATTTGATGTATAATGATGTATACATTTGATCAGCATCCACTTAAATAGTTTTCTTTACAGAGCAAAATATATCACTCTTGCTCAAGCTAATTGAGGTTGGCTCAAATGTGTCTAACTTGCTCTCTATTGACTCTTGGTTTTCCTTAAATATTTTCAATTTTGTTCTTTCTTATCTATTTTGTTATCTCAGTTACGTTCTATATACTAGTTAAGTGCACTTGTTCATCACAGCATTTAGAGTCGATGAAATTATTTGCTAAACATAGCATGTTTTAGTAGTAAAGAAAAATCCCCATATTCAACATGGTCTTAGAGCCAGTGTTACTGTGTTGCAAGGACCTTAACCTGTATGTGGAGTGTTCAAAATTGCAATCCACACTTCTAGAAAGAACCTGAGAGCCTCGTTAGATGCTAATATTTGAGCCAAAACTCTAGTCACAATCTTTCTGGTTTGAAGGCTGATTTGATGTTGCTGGTGGCTTATAAATGTAGGTTTAGCTCACAAGAATAAATTTGGGATAAGGAGCAACAGAATTTACTGGCGAGAAGTTGTTAGAATTTATTCTAATTACTTTTAGAACATCAAAGAAAACAAAGGGAAAGCCCATAAATAGTTTTCTTTGAGTATCTATTCCTGTACAAACTCGATGTTTTTTATTGCTACACAAGAACAAATTGATTTTGTATTTTTCAGGTAAACAGAGTTGTTATTTGGGTAAACAAAGTCTGAAGGGCATCATAGTTAGACAATGTACTCAAACCCTCCAAACTAATCTACGTACTGCCATGGGATGTGAGCATTCTCAAACACAAATGCAATGATGTTAATGTATGTTTTACCCTTAATGTATTTATCAAAGGGACACAAATGCAATGATGTTAATGTATGTTTTACCCTTAATGTATTTATCAAAGGGTATAGCAGGACATAAAAGGAAGGAGATATAATACAGCTTAAGAACATGGAGGATATGAGGACTACAATTTCACAAAAGATTAGAGAAAATTGTAAAATTGGAAATAAATTGATGAATGATTGATTATTGACAATAAATATAATCGACCATGCTCAGTTCACCCAAGGACCAAAGCCTTCTATGACAAAATCACATGAAGCATAAAAGTATACACTTCATTCTATATACCACAAAGTTATAATCAGGAAATGGAGAAGATTCAGAACTTAGGAAGCCTTGAGCAATCCGTGTTGATCCAGCCAATCCGGTTGTTGCTATTGTCGTGAACCACAAGATATCCCTGCAAAGATACGTCTGCAAAACCAAACGCAACATTATGATAACTACTAGAAAAACTGCTTTGATGCTCAAGATAAAAGCCTTAATGGCATCTGCCACATAGATGTGTAAAGTTTATGAACAGGAAATAACAGCCTCACAAAACACAGCCTAGAAGAAGTAATACCACATATAACATAAGAAATTCCAATTACCTCCAATCACATTGTATGGAGCAACGCTGGTGCCGTCAAGTATCCCTAAACAGACATTGCCTTTGGCCTGCTCATACGTAAAGGTTAGTCTAGTCAGTAAGTTCAATTGGTCAAGAATTCATAAAATATTGAACAATAAATAGATTTGAGGAATTGTCTCTTGGCACTAGTCACCTTGTTATAATAAATTTTAAGGAATGAAATTTGCATGATGTTTAAGTTCAGGCATCCTTACACTGATTATCAAATAACCCTCTGGCGGGATTACCAACTGCGCATTTCTGGTATATGGTGAGGTGCTTTTGAAGTTGAATGTTAATGATTTGAAGTACAATTTTGCATCAGCAATGGATCTGGTAAAATTACAGAAGTTAGAAGATGTACAACTTAAGAAATTTACTGTAAGGTTCATAAAAATGAATTCTCACATGTGAAATATGAACAAATTAATAAATCCCTTCACCTGAATTTTTTTTTCCCTTGCCAACAGAGTGGCAGGACTCGATCTGATGAATCGAGTACCAACTGTTTTCCAATGCTTTCTTTGACCTGTATCAAACTTTCATTGTCAATAGAAACTAATTATTTATATTAAAATGGCAGAAGGTTAAAGCTGTCTCTAAACACTTACTGCAGCGACAAGAGCATCATAAGCTTGTTTTGTGAAGTATGTATATGAGCTGCCAGTGTCAAATATTATGCCTCCTAGCCTTCTTTCATCTCCATCTTTTGCAAGAAGTTTGCTACCAAAGATCATCTGTGCAGCTCCCACATGGTAGTATTTTCTGAAAAGTAAAAGAAGAATTTATTGCTCAGACATTTTTAGACCACAAAGGGTTCAAGAATTTCACCCCTGCTTTAAATACATTAATAGTTGATGCCAACAAAATATATGATGACAGAATACACAGATGATACAAGTCAAACTCCAAATTTAGCGGTCAAAGCTATTAGCTCTTATGTTTGAGCTTGATGTGTTTTTTTTGTCTCTAATCAAAATTTCAAAAG
This sequence comes from Cryptomeria japonica, assembly GCF_030272615.1. Taxonomy (NCBI): domain Eukaryota; kingdom Viridiplantae; phylum Streptophyta; class Pinopsida; order Cupressales; family Cupressaceae; genus Cryptomeria; species Cryptomeria japonica. The sequence continues at coordinate 202,437,348 of NC_081409.1, forward strand.
AATGCCAAAGCCTGTAATTTAAATTTTTCAGAAGCTAAAACAAGAAACATTTTGTCTCCATGAGTTAGGTGTGTCAAAAGGCCTGCAGTGTACTTAGGCCTATGTTTTAGCTTCTTTTGGGGCGTGGATATTTTATGTGAACATCTTTACTCATAAGTTGAAAGCTAAACTTTGTGTTATCACAACATATGATACCTGTAAGTTGTATTAGAAAGAAAAACATTTATGTGTCATGACATAGATAAAAATATTGTATGCTGAAGTGGCAGGACAAGAATGCATCCAAAGAGGGAGGATTACAGACAAGGAATCCTGCAAAACCGTTGATGATTTTGAAAAGAGATTGATAACTACAGTTTCAGAAGATATTTTTGGGGTCTGTGTATCAAATAAATTTGCAGCCATAATTTCTCCCTGTGTCAAGGTACTTGAATGGTGCTCTGCTAAATAAGGAATGGCTATGGATTATTCACACTTAGTAAAGATGGTTGTGAACAGGCTAAAATTGTATATACAATTGTTGTCAATTTATTTACAATAGGACCACAAATAGTGAAACATTATTTTTATGCTAAACTCTTGTTCCTTTTAGTAGTTCTGAAGCCTAAAAACTGAAGACTATCAATGCAAGAATGCACAAAGCAAACTAGTAATTTATAGATCAGAGTACACTTCACAAGAGTTGTACTAAACTGAAATCAAATTAGCAATACTTAAGCAGAGCTCCTTCCAATATTTTTTATTAGAAACAGAGGAATACCAAAGGACTAGAAGCAAAAACAGTACAAAAGGAAAGTTTTTTGCAACTCTGCAAACAAATGCACGCATTTTGTAGTTGGGCATTTGGTAACCATGCATTAAAATAATTGTGCATATTTGTGATAACCATGTAATTTTTAACCCTGTTGCTTCCAACTTCCAATATCAGAGAAATGCAAGCTCTATGCTCATGTTTGCTCTTGTCATGTGTCAGGAGTCTTCAGTGAATGCCAATTATTATAGTTATAAATGAGGAATATCTATAAGTTGAAACTTCTGTTAAATGCCATGTATCGAGTCGGCAGATAGTAGGAGAAGAGAGTATTAGATTTGGATAAGTGATTGGTTTAAACAAGAGAAATTTTAAAAATATTTAAGAGTAACATTTCATGAATGGATAGCGAGTGCATGGGAGGAAGATAAACTTATCACGGTGTGAATATTTCCTCTCATACTAAATACTGGTCAGATTGGAACCAGATATTGTAAGCATTCCCTAAGAATGCCGAAGTAATGATCAAGATCATAGAGATTAAGGTCTAAATGACTAAGAAGTCTTAGTTGAAAAGTTCAGTTCTGCCACATAATTAATCCTAGATGTGAATAGCATAATATGATAATACAATTCCTTGTTTCTAACAGCTAAGATGTCAAAGTGTGAAGCCAAAGGATTCAAAGACAGAAAAATCTAACAAACTACAGTGTCAAAGACAGAGTGAAATGATTTTACATGAATGTTCATTGAACTAAAAATACTACTTATAATAGATGATTAACTTCAGAAATATAGAGATTTATTACTAATATTTTGATGAAGCTTTTGTGTTTTCAGGCTCATATTTAAGAATCAACTAAAGAATATCCAAACAGACTTATTTCGATCTTTCAATTTCAAGAAAATGAGAGAAAAAAAGAGAGAGAGATTCTTTATTCCAACTTACGTAGTTGGCCCGCGAAGCAGAGGAACCCAGGACATGGACGAGGTAGGCACAAGTTCATCACCAAAGAACATGTATCCCCCCTTTTTCCCACCTCCAGCAATGCAGATACCTATGACATTCTTGATGAGGCCTTCCCTTTCCCATTGAGATGGAAGACTTGATGGACCGCCACTCAGACCCAAAACACCATCTGTAATTTGTGTCTGTTTCAAAGATCCAGCTTGGTCGTATCCACACCTGTCACAGAAAAAATTGAAGCCACTTATACCCTCAAATTCTTTTCTAATTTTGCACTCTCTGTAAATGGGAGAAAATGAAAGGAAAACGCCTTACCCAAATGCAGAATTAGGCCTGATGACGGTGCCATTGGTGAGTTTCACCGTGAAAGCGTCTCTAATAAGAAATCCCATAGAGGACCCACCATCAGCATATTTAATATCATAATCACATTGCTGATTAGAACTCTGGCAGTTATATCTTCTACGGTCCGGTCCCTGCACAGCTACACACAGAGGATCGTTGCATGATACCCCTGAGCGTGGGTTTGGTTTGTAATATTTATGGGTTGTCTGCAGAAAACGAAAGTAACCATTTCAATCATCGACTGAAAATCATAAATAACATTTATACCCCTTATGTCCCTGCTACAAGATATCTAAGCATCCAAAGAGCCCAAATTCGCTAAACTAACCATAGAATACATGTAGCATTTCAGCAATTGTGAACAAAAATAACATATGGGTTGTGATTGTTATTCACCTTGGCACAACTTCGGCAGGGGGCGTCACACTGAAGCCAAGTTAAATCACTGCCAGTATCTACATCCAGATAATATTCCTTGGCGGGGTTACCAATATACGCAATCACATAGTAAATCCTGCAATTCAATATGCATATTCATGAGCTTTGAATTTGGAATCCAGAATGAAAATTAAAATTTGGGGGTTTTTCCTTTTTCCTTACCCATCTGGAAAAACATTGCCTTGCACGTTGAATACGGTAGTCTTTGCTGCTGCCTGTAATCTCCTCCCAATTCTCTGAGTATCCTGTTCAACTAATGAGGAGACCTCAAATTGCTCATTCTTGGGATAGATTGGGAATACATCTGCTGCTCCTAAAGACACAGAGATCAATCCCCTAAAGATTGTCAACACAAAACCCACTGAAAACAAGAGCGTTTTTAAGACACCCATTTTCGTTTTCTCTACCAGACAAATGTCTCTCAATCTTACAGACTCTTCTTGTCCCAAAGTTGAATGTTTGTTGAATGAAAATGAATGAATACGAATGACGATGTTTGTGGTGGATCGAAGGCTATATAGAGGGAGGGAAGGTGGTCCTTAACTCCATCTCTGCTTTCCGAGAAGCAGCCGACCATGCAATACTTTGACGTTTCTGTTTCTATGGTTATATTCCATCTTTTACTTGCCCTTTCCAGCAGGCCAATTTCTTGATCCCCGGTTTTAAAAATTATAAATATTTACAAAATTAAAAAATAAAATTGTGATCTTTTCTGAAAGGAAAAAGAAAACTCTTGAATTTTTGTATAATTGTAGTGTCCTTATTCTTGTCATTATTTCCAAACCATAATTATTCAACATTTTTTAGATAACATTTATATTGACATTTACTTTATTTTTATTTCAAATTTTATTTTATACTAAGACATATATTTACTTACATTTAATTAAAAAAAAAAATCATTTTGTATATATTAAAGATAGTATATCAAAATAACTTACAATTCATAATTTATATCTCCTTAGAATGCAAGGTCAAGTTATTTTGCCTTAAAGACATTTGACATCTAATACATCTGAAATAGTTTGTATATTTGCAAACATAAATACATTTGAAAAATCATAAGTATTTCTGAACACTACAATGTACAAACTAGTTCCGCCCTGAAGCCAAGATCTTGTCTAACTTAAGGATCAAGGTTGTCCATACTTGACCACCTCTTTATTTACATTTATTGTAGCTTCTCTTAAATTTTCCAAGTAGTCCCTTATGAATAGGATATTGTCTGACTTGTTGAAGGGTTAATGTTGTCTATATTTTATCACCTGTGAAAATATCATAGAAAATGAGTCTTTTAAAGAACTAGTAAGTACACTTTCATTACCTTTAAATTTTTCCTCATTTATTGCTTTCCAAGTAAACCATAAAACTTGAAAAATAAGCCAAACTAATTAAATATTTCAAAAATATTGCTTGCTATTTTATTTACAAGCTATATTACTTACAAATTTTTTAACTAAAACACATAATTTGGCCTAAACACTATTTTATTTATTAAATGACAAAACTATTTTAATAATTTATTAAGCATTTTAGTTACATAATTTTTAATTTTAAAAAGTGTAGTAAATATTCTATATATTTGTAAATAACTATTCTATCATATTATATATTAAAATATATTTAAAATATGTAAAAATTATTTATGAAAAATCATTTATTATTAATTTAATAATAATATATTTGATAAAAAGAGCTATTTTATTTTTGAAAAAATATTATTGAAAATTTGAAATAAACTATTTACTACATAGTTAATTATATAATTATCTAAAAAATATTATATACTACTTTATTTATTAAAGTATATTGCGATGATGTGGATACCATGTCCACATTATAGCATGCCATGTTGGATTGTTGGGTAGGGTCACCTTAATAACGAAAAGGTTATAATTCTAAGGTGGTCGATTCGTGCATGGGTTGCTCGCGTGGCCACAAGAGAGGACGGTCTTATGAATTGGAGATATCTTCATTTCGCGTGTCGCAAGCTATTGAAATGACTATTAGGAGAAAACATAACGTTTCTTTAATGGTTGCCTTAAGTATCACTTTTTCCTATGATAAAAAATCCTAGCATAATTTCCTTGGTGTACCAGAAGATGATGGTTGGCATGTTTGGGCTTCATGGCAGGCATCACTTAATCATTACATCACAGTAAGTAGTTTCTTAGCCAAGGCCTTTAATGTTAAGGCTATGAAATTTGTTTTATCAACTAACTACAAACTATGGAGAAAGGAAAGGGCCAAGTTTCAAGCTTTTTGTGTTATAGTGATGGCTTCCATGGGTGGGGATAGAGTTAGGATTGAGCTCGACAATCACATTGAGTTCAAAAGGAATAGTATTGTTTGGAATATCTATAAAAGAGGGTGGGGTGGTTTAGTTTATCGAAAGCATAAATGGGTATGATGAAAATCTTTCAATTCAATTTGCTAGGTCATTGGCTGATAAAAGGATTACTGCATGGGGGGAATTTTGTTTGAAATAAGTGAAGAGGTTATTGGGAAAGTGACAGGACTCTCCATGAGAGGGAGAAAATGGAAGAAGCAAAGCAGGGTCACGAACATCAAAAGCCTTGCCCAATTCTTTAGAGAGGATGAGGAACTGGTCAAGCTCCATGGTGGTTTTGCTCACGCTATATTACTTGAACCTTGGAGTGAGGTTTGTCTCATGCTGATGAATTTTTTTACTTTAGAGGGAAGATTTAAAGTTTATTATTAATATTATCTTCCTCTCCTCAATCATTTTAGGAACCACGGCCTACTTTCTCTCCCATTTTTTTATTTACTTCCCTTGAAATCTCTATTCATGATGCTCTAGAATTAGCTAAATTTCAAGGTAGGAAATTGATTCCCCTCCACCAAGGCTTAATTTTTCTCCTATACCATTTTCACCCCACCCTCTGTCCACCTAGACAGCTCTCGATCTTTGAAGCCCCATGCTCTTTCTCTCTCCCCACGGCTACAATTCTTGACTTCCCAGGGACCAACAAAAAGATAAAGCTATAAATTCCCCCCATTGTTAAAACCCTCTCTCGCCCTAGTTCCCCGGCTATCCCTAAACTTGATTTGGGGGCCGAATAAAAAAGATAGGCTTCTACCTCAGACATGAAGAAAAAAAGGAAATGTCAGACACCCTCACCTCTACCCAAAATGTACAAAATCACAATTAGGAAGTGGTTGGTGATGAGGAGGTTGAGGGTGTCAAGAATGATGGTAAGAGTGGAAGCACTTGATGGTGCTTCATTAGGTTGGTTGTTCACTCAAAGAAGAAAATGGAGGAAAGAAAATAGTTGATTATGAGGTTGGTTCGAAGGAGGGCGCAGCTATAGACAATGAGGAGGAAGTTGAGGATGAAGATGAGAAGGTGGATAGCACATGGAAGGTTGAAACTTCGAACAAATAAAATAGTGACAACTTTGAATAGGATGAACCCCTGGTCTTGATCCACGATGCAATATCAAAAGAGGAAGACATCTAATAGGGGAAGAGTGAGTGCATTTGTGTCAATTGCAAGACCACGATGAAAGATTTGGAGGCTCTGAGGAAGAAGGTGCTGGAGATAGAACAAAAGATGGTCAGTGTATCCATATTCAACATGAAGGTGATGCATAGCTCTGTTACCTCCATGTGCCTAATGCAGAGGAAAGTCCTATACAATGATGTTGAAAAAGAAGCAAAATACAATGGACTCTTTAAGTTCCTTACTGATGATTGGAGACATGTGCTCAAATAGCCACTGGGTGGCTGGTTTTATTTCTCTTAGTCTTTTGGTCCTTGTTGTTAAGACTTTGTTTTGTTTAGCTTATTGGTTAAGACTCTTTATAGTTTTTTATATTTATTGTTAAGTTGTTGTTAGTCTATATGTTGTTAATGTTTAGTGTTGCTAATGCGTTGTTAGTGTAAAGGGTCAACACCCTTGTTTTGTTGCTTTTTAATATCAAAAACACCATCAAAGCAATATAAGTAACACTGTCAAAGTATAAGTCTCCTAATTTAGACTATTTTGTCCTCCATAATATAAAAAAATATTATAATTTTACGAAGAATGCATATAAATATATAAAGAGCGTGATTTTATAATCTTTAATAGGCTTATGAGACGTGGACCATTTTTTCTTATTAAGCACTCTTTTATGTATATTGTCAAGTGGAACATGTGATATTATGAAGATAAAATTATATATTCAAAATTCAAGGCTCCAATCTTAAGAATATGAATCATTGGTTTATTTTTCTTTCAAATAATAGATTTTAAGTCGGCAACTATGTAATTATGAATTATCTAGTGTGTTAATTTGAATTGTCATGTTGATATGATGAAGTTTTCTTCATATTTATCCAATTCTTAGTATTGCTAATATTTTACTATGTGTTCTTATTATCTTATATCTTTTCAACTCCATCATTTTATTTTAAAATTGAGTAATGATAGAAAAAGGAATAGAAATTATAATGGAAGCCTCAAGTCATCCTCATACACAACCAACATTATTATGAGCATGTGTCATTCTTTGAAAACTCAAGGAATACTTCCTCCATCACACTTTTCATGCTCTTAAATGAGTTTTCCTACTTATAACAATAAGAAGACCAAGTTTTGACCATTATATTAGCTCTACCTTTCAAGGAAGTTATTCACTCATTTTAGTAGGATGTTGCATGAATCTAACAATTTCACAACCTAATTAATTTAATGTGATGAATCACTTTAATCAAGAGGTCCAAACATTGTCAAGAGTTTCAGAAAGATTTTGGGTATGCTATATATGTTTGTAGTGGTGAAATTTGTATACTTATGTAATTTATATTTATTTTAAAGAAATGTCCTAATAAGTGTATATAATGATAAATAATATAGTTTTATGTGGAGTTGTGCTTATCCCCCCAATCTTTTACTGCTTCATATAAATATATATTCCCATACACTTAGCCTCCACCTTATCCCCTCCCCACCCTGCCCCCCCCCCCCCCCCACACACACACACTCTCATTATATGTGTACATTTATCACATTCACCCATGCATCTACCTCCAAATATTTCTTCGCCACATGGATCTTATTGTTTAGATGAAGTAGTGCCTTTTTGGAGTTATAAGGGAAACCCTACAATTGTGGTGTGTCCCCTTCCTTTCTAATATTTAAAATTAAAATTTGGTCACTTGGCACACTTCATTTTTACACTCTAGGTCAATTAAACACATGTTGACACAATCCGATGCTCTATTAATTTAATGTATTCATTCTAACATCTCCAAAACACACATTTTCTCTCTCATTCTATGTCATTGAAGGATTAGCTAACAATAATGTCTTTTGATTTAGTTCTTTTAAAAAGAGTAAAGAATATGTAAACACCATTCTACAACCCTTATTTGTTATCTTCAAATCTTTAGACACATTTTGGAGGTTGGACTAGAAGAATATGGGTAAAAGCACAAAGTTGTGTCACGTTTGAGGCTAACTTATCAGCCCAAGTGAATTTAGGTAATTCTAACTAAAAATTAATTTTAGTCAAACATATGGTCTATATAGAATCATTATAGCTAAGTTATATATGGGCCACAACTTTTTCAATTGGAAGTGTCTACTAAATGTATGTTTTATACTACTTTTGATCTAATTACCAAAAAAAAAAAAAAACTCGATGGTTCAACAACTCCTACTCTTATGAATAATTTTTTTTTTGAAATGTAAAAATACCCTTTTATAGATCTATAAGTGAATTTTCCAAAATATATATATTTTAATATTTTAATTAGTTTTTTATGTTTTATATTTTATTTTTATTGAAAGTAGGTCATAAGCACTAAAATATAAGGTTGATTATCTTGTCAAGGAAAAATACTAAAATTTATTTAAAAATTTGAAAAAAATATGATGCAATAGAGAAAAGAATCTATGTCAAGATGATATAATTCTTTTATGATTTGAATAAATAATTAAGAAAAAAGGTGGTGGGAATTGGAAACAGTTATATTTCAGCACACCCAACTTTTTTTTTTTTTTCAATAAAAATGGCATAGCCACTAAACTTTATTATATTATTTTGAAATGAAGCACACGCAACTTTTCAAATTTAATGAAAAATATATATTTATATAAAATAGTAAACAATATATCCATGCACTAAAGTTTCAAGTTATCAATATACAAAAAAAAAATCAAGAAAAAAAAGTAAATTTTACTAAATAAAGTGTGGTGGCTTGTATAACTTCAATATCAACATTTTTTCAGCAACTAAATTATAGTGTTTACTTTATAAAAAATTATATTCAAATAATTTTTTAAATTTTTGTTAACTTAAAATAGACATAAGAATATAAATTTGATTAGTTTACATCATTTCAAAATTCAAAACATATATTTCACTTTCTATTGATTTAATTTAAAAAGTTGAATGAGCATTGGCCATTTCCTTTATAAAAGTGTGACACGGCTTTGTACTTTTACCCATATGTCTTCTTGCAATACAACAATGCTATCCAGGCATTCTTACATATATAAACAAAATACAAAATATAGAAACACACCACGCAAGAAGAATAACATAATTTCATTATGTGTAGGACAAATTTAGACTTAGAGAACTAGTCCATGGCCACAAAATTGTCCTCTAATAGAGTATGGATCCAATTAAAAATCAAAAGTGTTATCTAGCAAATAGATATTTTTTTTGGAACGTAGTCCTATTTAATGTAAGAATCTTTGTTACTAGGGTACACTTGTTGATTATATAACTAAGTAGCCTATATTCACTTTTCTAAAATAGAATTATAATTAGTTATATTATCAATTACTAACTATTATTAAATAACCTAGACTAATTTATACTTTTTATTAATTCAATGTAAAATAATCCTTAAAAATCAGATTTTTTAATTTCAATATTATCTATAGATCATCATCAAACTCTATCCCAACTAATTAAATAAACAATAGTTTTGATCTAATATTAAATTAAACAATCTTCAATCTACTCATCTACCTAATGCCCCTATCTATGACATATGCACTTAAAATACACAAATACATAATTACATCTAAAGTCAAATTCTTGAAATGCTTTAGTTTTCTTATTATTCAATTCAAAATATAGCACTCGCACAATTATTAGAATGGGAGAATTTTTTCCATTTCTTTTCTTAAGTGGATTACATGACCACAAAGTATATATTTAATTTAAAAATCACCTTCCAAATTTACTATTATAAATAGAAGAAACCATACTTAAAATACACAAATACATAATTACACTCATTAATTTTCCCATTATTCAATTTAAAATATAACAATTAATAGAAAAAATTATTTCATTTCTATTTTCAAATGCATTACAACAAATGATGAACAAGAACATAACCAAATTAAAAGTCATCAAATCACTTGACAATTGACTATAAACCCATCATATCTTTAAAAAATCCAAAATCTATTTAAACAAACATTAAATATATTAATCTACAACCCTTAAGTTCTTTCCCAAACATAAATCCTTCCAAAAGTCATTATGCCCATTACTTTTGGAAAGGACACATAATGTGATACCTTTTACTTGGCTATTAGTTTTGTCTTTTATCTCCCTAGAAGATAAAGTGAATACCTATCTTTGACATATGAAACAGACTAGTCATTTCTTTATGGTCAGCTCATTCTTCGTGACTTCCACTAGGGTATACATGAGTTATAAGAAGCTTCTTTTCTTCTTTTTGGTTGGTTAATACTTATGTTGCATTGTCTTTACTTGGTGAAAGAAAAAGTTGCATGTTGTACAACCACGTTCCTGGACGGTTGCATGAGAATGACACGTAAACTTCCTACGGAAGGAAGCACCTAAGGAGTGTTGCAAGAAATCCCCCGCGGTCAAAAGGAATCATCAAGGAATACTCCTCTTTATTAATTCCATATCTAAGGAGTTGGTATGACTTTATGGCATAAATTTCAATATAAAATATGAGTAGATTATTCATTCAAAGCTGTGTATAGATTAATAATTGTAATGGGATATGTTATTATTGGGTGTGGAAGGGGGAAATTATATTATATATATATATAAAATGGGTTGGTTAGTTAGTTAAAGTAATGGGTTTAGAAATGGAAAATGTGTGTTGAAGATGTCAAGAATTGATTGTAATGTTGGAAGTTTGGAGTTTGATTAAATGATTGGTTTAGAAATTGTAAATTCATTGTGTTAGGAGTTATATTTGTATTTGTGAAAATGATTTGGCATGTACATGTAAATTTGTAATTGCATATATGAATTGAAGGAAAATTGTTTGGTGGAATTTGTTCTATCTTTCGATAAGTATATCTAGTAAGTGTTGGTGTTAACAAGCACCTTTGGGGAAATTGCTAAATTACAAGGGTCTTGCTTTCCTAGATTAGACCTCTTGTTAGACTAATTTAATGACTTTGGAACAAGGACTGAGGACAACGTGCAAGTGTGTGATAGACCTTGGATAGTGCAAGCATGGATGAAGGATCAAACATAAGGATTATCCAACCATAGCTAACTAGTCAAAAGGGTTTACACTCAAAACAAGAAGTAAGTCTTGAATTATAATACAAACAAGTGTTTGGTTTCTCAAAACACTATCCTACAAGCTTAATTTTAATTTGATATTTGTTGATCTTTTATATCGTTACTTGGGATTAAAAAAAACTTGTCATGACATCCTCTCCATGTAGAATTGATGATCTTTAAAGAGAACGAGGACATAGTATCTTGAGTTCATCCCATAGTATGTTTCTTATGCAGTGGTGTTGTTGTTGTAACCACCAAGGTTGAAATCCACATTGGGTCATTGTGATCGCAAGCTTGTGACTTTGTTGATCCAATGTGTTCGCTAGTTTGGACCTCAACATTGTTTATTGGAGATGAGGTCCCATGTCTGTGACCTCATTGGTTCAAAGCTCCAAGTCAAAAGTGTTCCATGTTGTCCCAGAGGGCATGTCATGCTAGTGTTACCAATCAAGTTAAAAAGTTTGCCTGACAATTTTTTAAAAATGATCTAGTATCTTGGCACTGACCAAAAAACATAATGCATTTCCCTATGCACGTGTAGCAAGGATCATGTGGTCTAATTTAAGAAGATTTCTCTTCTAATTTCTCAGTGTGACTTGACAATTGCTTAAAAGAAACATGTACATGATCTTTTTGGTGAGTACACCAAGGTGTATGCTTTAAAACTCAATGTAACCTTAACCATGAACCTCCCCATGAATAATAACCTCATAAATGGCATTATCAATTGGCACAAGATTCAAACATGTGATGCTCAATTTAAATAGTGCTCCCTTAGGTGGACATTACAAGTCATATCACATTAAACTTGAACAAAACACTTAGCAAATATATGGTAATATAGAATACACCCTCATGAAGCTTTGATATCAATTTGAAGAAGTTGTGATGAAAATATGTCACCATATAGTAAGAATACTTGTTGCACTATATGTGCTTAGAATGTGGACAATTATAAGAATTAACCTCTATGGTAAGAATGGAATGACCATGTTGTGATGGATGAAAATGGGATCAGGTAAACTAGGACCTAATCCCACTTTCACTCATACATTGGAATACGAAAGATCCTAAGGAAGTAATTCACTTTGACTTCCTCTTGTGAAAGAGATTCAAGGAATACTTTTAGGGTTTATATTCCTTTGCTTCTATGAAAGGGGAAATGAGTCAAATGAAGGATATAAACAAACTAAGCTAGTAGGAGTAATGCAAATAACTAAAATAACAATAAATAGCAGACTGATACAGAAGTGAAACTGAGACGCAAATTATAGATCTGAAAGGGAAATTATGATGTGAACTTGATACTGAAATATGAGCCTAATTGAGCCAAATCGGGCTATTGGGTGCTCTGGTCCTTGTCATTATACTGAGTTGAGAATTGGAAATCTACAAATTGAAGTAATCTAAAGTTGAACTACCAAAAACTGCAACTAGTTGAGGAGGACCAAGGTGTTAGGCGCTCTGGTCCAGTACCCGAGCATTGGGTGCTTTGGTCCCAGAGTTCTAAGACAAAATTTTGCAAATAGACCTATGCTTGCTTGCTGAGTCTTCTCGGAAATTGCCCTCTTTGATAGAAACCTACAAATGTACCTGCAAGTTGGAAAATGGTGTATCGATGGCCATATAGGGTTTTGCCTTTGTCAAACCCCTTGTTTTGGTGATTTCCACCTCCACAAATAGCCAATAAAGTATTGAAAAGTGTGTGTGACCTAGAATCTCATGTGTTTGTAAGATCCTAATGAGCTAAAATGCAAAAGTGGAGTTCTACTTTATATTTGGAGTAAAAACCCCAAATGAACATAATGTAAATGCTTCAAATCACAAATATAATATGGATCTAAAGCAATAATGCAAATTTGAAAATGAATGATATATAGATTTGAAAACTCACATAGAGATATGAAATAACATCAAATCATACCAAACCCTAAGGGAGAGGTACAATCCAATCAACGGTCAGTGATCTCCTTATTATTCTTCAATATCTCCTAGGCTTCCATTGATGATGAAAAAGGTTGATGAAGACTTGATGATGAATTTTCACATAAAACCTACACTTTCACTTCATAAGAGGTCTCCTTCAATTACTTTAGAATGGATCCTTCAAATGAGGAAATAAAAGGTTATATATATGAAACCTTAACTTTAATTTTGATCATAGGCCGACCTAGAATTGATGAGATTTTGCATATAGAAAGATTTAAACATTATAATACCACCAAAATATGATCCTAAAATTCGGGGAGAAAAAGTCGAGATCGATGTGCTGGCCATACCGGTCCAGACGACTTTTTTTCAATTTTTTAGGGATGCAAGGTATCATGATTACAAAGTCAAATCCAACTCGATGATCAATCCAAGGTGTTTTCATGTGAGAAATTGAGCCTTGAAAGTCAAAATAAGACTTTATTGAGATAAATTAATTAATTAATTAAAGAAGATAAAATAAAAAGAGGCACACTTAGGGTTAAGGGCCCAATTTTATAATGTGTGGAATGATGAGAGAAGATTTTAGATTTAATTTAATTAATTAATTAAATGCTTAAAGGAATTTTTAAATGCAAAATGCAACACACTAAGGTAGGTGCTAACCTAAGCGTGAAATTGGACAACCCTAATTAAGGGTGTACAATTTACGACACTACACATGCAAACTCAAGAAACATATAAAATAAATATAAATATAAAAGAAATATGTTTATTTCATATAAAATTATTCTTACACCCTATATGCTCATGCATCAATGTAATACACTCATAGTAATTTTACGATGCTCACATGAATGCTCTATAATAATTACTTCGATAGCATGGTTTTAAGAAAATGAATTATTTAAATACAACATAACACACAAGTCGACAAAAATGTGTGTTAAGTAAGCTCATGGAGGCTAGTGAAAATATTAGCAAGATGTAAATTTAAAATTTTAAGTTCAAATCCATAATTATAGAAATGACTTAGGTCTAGTCTAAAGATTAATCTAGTGAGACAAATGTGGTATCTAGGGATAATTAACTATGGGACCAAGGTGTGGTGATAGCATAAGATGAATTCATGCAAGAACATATCACTTTTAGGCTAGTTGTTAGATTTAGCACATTCTAATCTAAGTTGATCCAAAACATAAGGAAAAAGGGCATTGGTATACAACTTTTACTACTATATTCTTACCCCACTTTCATGAGCATGAGAATCGCTATGAAAATACATGTCAAAATAAATTAAGTAATCAACATAATTATTAGAAAATGTGTTTTGTACACCTTGGATAATGTTAAAATGTATTTTAATATTATTTGTGGTACACCTAGGTGACCTAGGGATGCATGCATTACATGGGGTTAACATTCTTAGGGCCACTTTATGTGTTGTATGTAACATTAGATTAAATATTTAATGTGGTATTACATGTATATTAGATAAATATTTAATATTGAGAAAACTTAGTATCAAAAATTAAATGTGGGGGTTAGTGGGGTTAGCTCATGGTATTAGTCACACGGTTTTATGCAATACCACTTAGTGATTTTGTGAAAGCTTATCTCTATAACAAAAAGCACATGGATAGATGTTTAAGGTTGGTTGTTTTGGTTATGGGGTTGTGAGAGCATGTATTGGTCATATTTGTGAGGGTTTGAAGCATGGCACAGATATGTGGTTACATGCTTTTTCACATGGAGTACATGCAAAAATCTTGATGTTTTAGAAGTGTTCATCGATATTTTAAAGATGTATGGAAATCTTTATTGTTGAATAATACATGAGTGATGGATGCTTTTGCAGGCTAGATTATTATAGGGTATACTTGTGCCATCTTAGATGGTATGTTGTCTATTCTTTTACATATGGATTCTGAATACTTATTTGCATAGATTTCTCTATTTGGGTCATGTGGAAATTTGTCATGCATGAACAGAAATTTCCTAACATTTAGTATCAAATGGTTGTGATTTGTGTAACCCTTTTTGGAGTAAATCCGGTGCATGATTGAATCCAAAGCTTTTAGGAAAGAATGAATACATTGCATGGTATAAGGTTTTTCTATAGGTTGTTTCTTATAGATTTAGAGTTTTGGCCTTGCAAAATTATGGTTATCATTTATAGATATGGAGTTATGGATCTGATTTGGAAAAGGATTTTTTGGGTGTTGATTATGAGTGTTTTGGAGGTGATATTTTATAGATGACCCCTTGGACCATTTAAATGAACTTCACCATTGGATCCAAGAGGCCCAAGAGATGAAGATTAACATAAAATTTGACCCTTTTTTGCCACTTCAAAAAAAATTGCCCCTACCCTGTTTATTCAACCATATGACACCTCCAAAAGGTGTTAGTTGAAAAATACAATAAAATATTTTCCTAGATAAGGAATTTTAAATTTTTATAATAAATAAATTAAAATAATTATAGCCCTTGTGTGTGGCCGGGGGGGGGTGTGTCTAAAGACCCACCCACACAAGCAGGGTACGCCTATCACTGGTAACTAGTGGTACACATCAATAGTGGCACAACTAAGGTAATATTGATGGTTGTGCAACCCATCATCAATACCCTCCAAGGGTTTAAACAAAAAACAAATATTTTAACTTTCAATGCTGCCCAATTTTTTTTCTTTCTTTAACTTTTCAAAAGTTTTAAAAATTTTGCCCGTCAAACCCAATTTCATGATTTTAGAGTCTAGGATCTACCAGTGGGTGACACCTACTAACATCAATAGGCTATACAACCCTTTTTTGCACCCCATGTAGTCAAATAGGTTATTTTTTCAAAGGAGTAGAACTTTCATCCAAGTTGTCAACTTTTTTACTTTTTTGGAAAGGTGGTTTCAAGTACTATGTTCTGGTATAAAGTGGTTTTTCTATATTTTGTTATTTTGACAGTGAAATTCTTGCTAGAATTTGGGTTTCCATTTTTGGCTTCAAGAGGTCATAAATTGTGTATATGAAGTCATATTTTGGACTTCTTATAGTCGAAATAAATCTTTTTCAAAGCACTACATAGTGGATTAGGTTTGGAATGTTTTGGCATGATTTATTTTTTATTATTAACATTATGAACTATTAATGGGTTCTTGTTGAATACATGGTAGTTCTTTTAGCTTGTGGAAAGTACAATCTTTGTTATTTGGTGTTTGATTCATTGCATGCTCACATAGACATATCTAGTTATGCTCATTTGATATGGTTATCAATATATTATTGAATTTGTATGTTACATTGTGGAATCTATGAGTTGTGCAATATGTTAGGATGTAAATCCTTACAAGTTGCATATATGACTTCAATGTGGTTTGTTTGTACCCATAGATGTCTCAATGTTGATATATGGCTTGGTTTATTCATATATTTTGGTGGTTTGATTGTGTTTATGAAGTGGAGAGATGGTGTTACCTATTAAAGTCATATTGTGGACCTTGTTCTTATTGACTATGTGATACAGATGCACGACATGGTAGGAGTTTTATGCTATTACATTTGGTGGTGATCATGGTGTCATGGATGTTCCTTGTTCCTTTGGTACTTTGAGATGACATGTTTGTTTATACAGATGCAGTGTTAGTTGTATTGGATTGATCCTTGATTGTTTGTGTTGATGTATCTTCTTTTTTGAGGATCATGGTTCTAATTTTCCTTTTGGGATCTCCTAGTGTTGTAGTTGAGTTGTTTGATTATGTGAGGGCCTTGGTTGACCTTTAATTCGGATATTTTTATCAAAATGTCATGGATATCTTATCTACACATTTCAATGTGAGCATGTATAGTGATAATTTGGTGGTGTTGTATCTTCTTGGTTTGAAGAACATGGTTGAACTCTTCCCTTTGGGAGCTTTTAGTGCTGAGCTCTTTGATCATGTTGAGGCCACAAATGATATTTAGTTAGGATGTGTTCATCGTGATACCATGGAGAGATCAATATCACAATTTAGTAGGAGTTTGTGGCATCAATGTGGATTTATCATTTTATGGTGAATGATCTTGTTTAGTATTTGTTGGTTTCATGGATGGACTCTTAGATTTTGTTTCATATAAAGTGATAATTAATTGATTCCTTGGGTTTCATTGACATCAAATTATTATCTTCATATAATTTGGAGATGTTGACATCTTCGTTCCATGGAGGACTTCTGGAGTGTTTGGTTGAGATGTTGTTTCTAGTTTGTCATCTTTCTAGGTGATCCTTGCTTTGACAAGATGTTTTTTATTATGTCATAATGTATTCTTGATTGTGCAATATATTGTCGAAATGATTCATGTACTCTTAGGAGCATGATATGTTAATTCAAGCATATGATCTTTTTTTAGGAGATGTGAGATCATGATGTCATGATTGAGTTTCTAATTTTGCAAATGTGCATTAGGAGCTTTGAGATTGATCTCGTTGGTTCTCTTGGTATTAAGTACATTTATCATTTGATTGAGAGATTCATGATGGTGCTTTGTTTCATTTTAAGCTTCATACCAATTGATTATTTATAGGCTCTCATGGATACTTGGAGACTTAGGTGAGGCTAGGAGATCTCTTGGGATTATAGATGTGTTGAAATAGATACTCTTGATAGGATTTCAATAGGAAGTTTGAGGAACATACACCTTGGTTGGACATGAGTTCAACATGGACCTATGAGGAGATTTTTCTCATATGAATCATGATGACTTGGTTACCCTAGAAGAGCATTCTCATTTCTCACTCTTGATCTAATCAATGGATAGTCATTAGAGAGGTATTTCCCATTATTGTTTTCTAGATGTATTATGTTATATGCTTTGTCTTCTCATGCATATGGATCTTGAGCTATGGTTATCTTATCTTAGAGTGTTTATTTGTGGAGTGTGTGGCATGATTTTCTCTCTATTTATTATGAGTTTATTTATTATGGCATTCATTGTTGTTGATTTTAGGAGATTTTTTGGGCATATTTCCTTTTGTTTGAGAATGGATTTGGTTTGGTCTTCCTTTTATTTGAGATAGATACATTTTGGTTATAATAACATGTGGATAATGTTATTTTTTGAGGGGGGGTTATATGGAGGAGACGATAATTGTCACAATTTAGCATTTAGAGGTATGTGTAGAACGACATACTACAAGTTGTGAATTGTAGGTTCTCTCTTTGGTCTTGCTCTTCTTCTCGAATTTTTGTATTCACATGATACTAGATTTGAGATCTTGTGTTGAGATATGGTAATCACTACATATTTGTGGTCATGTGTCGGTACTTGTACTTAATTATTATATGATGACGTGGAGGTTCCTTTATTTCTTTCCTTTGTTGAGTGTGGGGAACTTGGGAGATCTATGTAGACTAGTGGTGAGAGTTGTTTTGCATCATATCTGTTTTCATGATTTGCAAATAGTTATGGATGTTTCATGGTACTACATGATGTTAATTAAACTCTTTACATAATTTAATTAGTGTAATTTGGATACCTTGATCATTTTTAAATTTGGTGTTACCTATGCAATGGGAGTTCCTAAATGCATATGATCTTCATTGAAAAGTTTGGCACATGGAGCTTGCAATTACATGTTATAGGTTACACATGTTAATGGCATGAGGTTCACTTGTTATGGTGAGTATGGCTTGGAGGTATGTATAGCTAGATGTACTATAATTTATTTTGGGTGTTATTTTAGCTATGGATATTATTGCTTGATAGCTACTTATGCATGTTTTTTACCATTAGATTGAGTTTTTGTGTTAAGGATATCAATTAGAGGTAGGACTTATGCTTCTATATGATAGATAGTGTGACATCTCTTTGGATGGTTTCTTATCTTTGTGCATTGGCATGATGGAGGATGAGAGCATTCATGCTTGATATGGTGGTCACCTTGATTCTTGTTGTAGGTATCTTGATGGAGAACATGGAGCACTTTCATTTCATGATAGTATATGTGGCTATAGGATTGTTCATTTCATGATAGTATATGTGGCTATAGGATTGTTCCCTTATTAATTTTCGAGTTTACTTTTCACCCCTTATGCAATGTATACACAAATGGGAAAATGTTAGCAAAAAGGTGTATTGTACACCTTGTATAGTATTAAATGTAATTTAATATTATTTGTGGTGCACCTAGGGTACCTAAAGATGCCTGCATCATATGGGGTTAACTTACTTGGGATCACTTCATGTCTTGTATGTAAAACTAGATTAGATATTAAATATGTGATTGCAAATTGGATATATATTTAATAGTCAAAAAACTTGGTACCGAAAATTAAATGTGTGAATTAATAATCTTGTAAGCTCGCGGCATTATTCACTTAGTTTTATGTCATATCACTTGGTGGTTTTGTGTAATCTTGTATCTATAAAAGAAAGAACATGGGTAGATGTTTAATGTTGGTCAATTTAGCTAAGGGTTTGTGAGAACATATTGTGGTTGAATTTTTAAGGGTTTGAAGGATGGAATGGGGCATGGGATGTGTGGTTATATGCTCATCCAAATGGAATGTACGTATAGATCTTAATGCTTCAAAAGTGTTCATGGAGACTTTGAAGATGTATTGAGGGAAAAATCTTCTTTTGGAGGCTAGTATTTTCCATCTTGAGGGTTTCTCCATGGTATATCTTGTGTCATCTTTGATGGTACGTTATCTATTCTATTGCCTATAGATTTTGAATACTTTCTTACATATATTTCTTTATCTGGGTTATGTAGAAATTCTCATGTATGGCTAAATATTTCCTAACATTAATCTAGTGTGACAAATGGGGGATCTAGGGATCATCATCAAATTTCTAGGGATGGCTGACTATAGAACTGATATGAGGTGATATCATAAGATGAAATCATGCAATTTAATATATCACTCGTAGGCCAGTTATTATAGTAATGTCACTCTACTCTAAGTGGACCTAAAACATAAGGGAAAAACAAAATGTTCCCTATTATGTTCTTACGCAACTTTAATGAGCATGAGAATTACTAGAAAAATACATGTGAAAATAAATAAGATAGTCAACATAATTGTTAAATATTTTTAAAAGAATCAAATGATACAAATTGTAATGGTGGGAAAATGGTGAATGATAAATCAAGAGGGAAACTACCCTTTCCCTCAAAGAGAGATGAGAGTTTCGCTATTGATTACCCTTCAAACACTTTTCACCATTACATTAGGAAGAAGGGGATGATAATTCACTAGATTCAATCTCTCCACACAAAGATGATAGATTGAATTCTGAATGAATTGGGAATGCTAAGTTGATCCCCTCTTCCTTGTTTGATTTGGAAAGGAATTGATTGAATTGTGTAGTGCAAAAGTGACAAAGAATCGATTATAACTTGAGATCGAAATATGGGATAAAGTTGTGCACCTGGATCTGGCAATAAAATGTCGAGACGAAGTCGCCCTGCAAATTTGAAGAAAAGTTGTCCAGACTGTGGTGGGAATGTACACGGTCCTCTGAAAAATCCGCGAAACAAAAAGGGTTTTTCCGCCTTTGCGAATGAAGTCCAAATCTGAAAGTACACCTGCACACCTACAACCTACACACAGAAAAGAGAGGAAAATGGGTTGGGATTGGGGGTTTTTCTTTAGGTCAAACCCCAGTCTTGGAATTAACCAAGTAATGAAAGAAAGTACTTGCAAGTAGATGTAATTGAAAGACTGAATTGTAAATCACCTCAAGGGAGGTTGTAGCAGCAATGTTGATAGAAATGCTTGTGTGGAATTGAATGCTTAAATCATTCTCCTCTTCAATGGTTGTATCCTTGACTTGAATGCAACACCTAACCTTGAAGGGAGACTTGAGAATGCTCAATGCTAGAAAAGGATGCTTGAATGCTTGAATGTTCTTGAATGCGTGATCGCTTGTGCAAATTGACACACTCCAATCTTATCCCACTTCAACTTATTGAACTTATGCAAATGAGAGAGTGAATGTCCCCTTAAATACATGTTGGTGGATTTGAATTACGCCACAGGCTGAAATCGGGGGAGTTTCCCGCCCGAGGCACAAGCAACAATGCAACCCTAGGAAGGGTCCTGCCACAAAATAGGGAAGGGACAGGGACGCCACACCCCTGTCTTGGGAGGACAAGGGTGCCACACCCTTATCCAAGGGGGGACAATGGCGCCACGCCCTTTTTCTACCCCTTTCTCCAGGGCGGAGTGCAGACGGGGTGATGCAGAGGCCAAGGAAGAAGTTGTTTTTGCAAGCCCAACAATCTCTGGTCTCCAATCGGGCTAGAGGATTCGAGTTCGCATGCGTGAGGACCCTAATGCAGTCAGAAATTGCTAGGGTCGCAATTTTATGACACCACAAATATACTTAAATTTATATGTATCTTTACTGATTTCTTCTCACAATGAGTGCTCCATCAGAAAACTCAAAAAAAAAAAGAAAAAGACAGTAATGAATAGTATTTGTCATACATTTAAAATAGTCTCTAATTAAAATTTTCTTAAGTAAAAACTATCCTCAATAAATAGTATAAGTAAAGATAAGGTGAAATATTTTCATGGTACAAAAGGTGGAAAAGGTCAGCCTTTGCAAAATATGTGAATTAACTAAGAAATAATATTGGCAAATCTCCCCTTGACATGGGTAAATAAATGTTGATAAAATAAACCATTTTTGGAAAGTGAAATTTTGGATATAGGCCTCTTCATATTTTGAAGTAAATTTTTATTTAAGTGGCTTTAGACATTGATAATTTGTGCATAATAATTGTATCATCAATAAATTATTGATGTGTTATAGGATGAACTAAATAGATGGACATAAACCCTTTTATTTTGCCCCTTCTGGCTAGAGCTATTTTCTTGGCATGTGGCTCTTCTAGGGGATTGGCCTAACTTTCCTTTCAAGTATACACAAATATAGCATGCTTTCAGGGTGGAGATTCTCTTTTCTTTATAGAAATATAGAAATGTTATTTAATGTTCTCACAATTTTTATTGTCATTGATGTTTCTCTTTTTCCTAAAGCACGTATTTGCAACAATGTGATGCTTCAAATATAGGTGTAGGCAAATAAGGTGGTGTTGGAGGTTTCTCATCTCTTCAAGAGCTTCTTGAACACTGGAGCAATTCCTCTTACATAGTGGCATGGCTTCCTTCTAAAAAATTTGCCTCATGTGGTCGCTCCCCACTTTATGGTCGTAGTTCTTTAGCTCAGTGTTCTCAAACCCTTCAATCCTAGGTGACACTCCAACTCTCCCCCATGTGGAGGTTTTTCCATTAAGTGTGGTTCTAGGGGTTCGACACCAACTTTTGGTGGTGGTAGTGGTTGGTTGGCTTTTGATCTTGGTGGTGGATGGCTTGACTCATCTAAGAGATTTTCCAAGTTGGATTTTGTTATATTGCCTATTCATGGAGATAAAGATAAGGAGTAAGGAGAATTTGTTGCTAACAAGGGGTGGTCCTTGCCTAGTGTCACTCCAGACCTCACTAATGTATGGGGCAAATCGAATGACTAGGATCCCCCTCTATTGTCTTCCAAGATTGCTCTTGTTTCTTAAGTAGTAGTTTTTTTATGGTTATCTACTATCTAGGATTTGCCAATATCGCTGTTATTTTGTGTATTTCGTATTCTTCTTTTTAGGCTCTACTCGTGTGAGTTTGTATTACCTTTCTAGGTTTTCCTTGCGTGACTCCAAGGGGTGATCTTGTGTCCCTTTATTTTTTGTGTGTGGATATGTGTAAATTAATTTAAATTAATAGATTCTGACCCACATATTCATCAAAAAAATTATGAATGTTGTTTTGATGAGGTTTGGGAAGTTATTTTGGAGCTATGTTACACATCAAAACTTTGTGTTATAATAAACAACTCATCCTATGGTTTCTTCAATGGAAGTTGTCCTCAAATAGGGGGATCCCTATCCCTCTTTTTATTCATCCTTTTTGTTGAAGACCTTGGTAGAATTTTTAGTTTAGTTGCAACTAAGGGAAGAATAAAAGGGTTTATGTCCATCTATTTAGTTCATCCTATAACACATCAATAATTTATTGATGATAAAATTATTATGCAAAAATTATCAATGTCTAAAGCTACTTAAATTAAAATTTACTTCAAAATTATGAAGAGGCCTATATCCAAAATTTCAATCTTTCCAAAAATGATGTTTATTATATCAACATTTATTTACCCATCAAAATAAAATTGCTCAACTAGCCCCATTAGGAAGGGTTGTGGATGAAACATGAAGAAAAATTCAACAACAAAAAAATTATTGAATGGAAAGGTTCTCTTCTTTCCTAGGTACGGAGGTTGTAACTTAAAGATAATTTAGTGTATCTGCCTTAGATAGCATTAACAAGTGACCAATTCATTAAGAGACCATGTGATAGGTTCATCTCAACAAAACCAAGATCCAAGGTGCCCTTAAAGAGAAGAACCAAAATAAAATAAAAGGAGAAAAGAACAATAGCACATAATACCTTCAAATGCTAAATTAACCATCCATGTAGACTTCCATTTTTACCAAGAAAGTCCATGGTTTTCTTGAAAAACTAACCCTACACTTTGAAATCCCTTATAGTGATTGCCCTTGACCATAGGATAGGGTGATCTCAACAAAACTAGGATTGAAGGTGTCCTTTCAAAGAACTGTCAAAATAAAAGCAAAGGAGTAAAGAACTTCTATTTTTACTGTAGTCCATGGTCATATTAAAAAACTATCACTACACTTTGAAGACACTAATAGTGATTATTCCTAGTACGAACTCATCAAAATAATTTGAAACGGTTGATTTTGTTTCTCTTGAGTCTTATAAGTTGTTTAGCAAAAGAAAAATGATATTTATGAAATTGAACAATCAAATAAATAAATGTGCACACTTATGGTGGAACATATAGTGGCAATGAAGTTGAAACAAAAGTCTACATCATCAATGCTCAAATATAAGAAAATTTTGATCAAAATTGTCAAGAAAAAGACATTTGATAAATCCATTACATATGCAATCTAAAAGAAATAAGAATAATAGAAAGAAAAGATAATGCATAATATTTTTACTAGGATAACCCTTTTAAGTAAAAAATCAAACACAACAAAATAATTAATTATTGCAAAAACTCAACCATGTGAGTAACTAGGGCATTTATCTTATAATTATAAATTAATTAGATCCTTTAATTACCCGATTCACTTAAGCTAAACTTACGTGCTTTTTAGCTTTTATTTAATTAGGTTAATGTTAGCTTCCCTTTAGTTTAGTTGTAGTTGAGCTTTTTTTAGCTCCTCGTGCTTGCATTTTAGTTCTCCTAAATTTAGCTTAGAAAATTTGTGTGCCCTCTGTAAAAGCACATCATTATGCATTATAATTTCACCCTCTAAATTTTTTTTTGAAAAATATGGTATATCTTTCTTGCCACTCTCATTTGTAGATGGTGTTCTAGTTTGTTGTTTGATCTTGTAGGCTTGTATTGCAAAATTCAACAGGGTATTAGAGCTCAATTTTTAATTCAACATGGTATCAGAGCACGGATTTAGCAAACCCCTTGTCAAGCTTTAAAGGTTTTTTTTCTCAGAAGCATTGTAGGGTCACAAGGTTTGCCTTCTTGTGTGGATCTGGAAGTGGACAATTTTTATTAGCTTATAAAGAAAAACTGGTGTAATAAATTTTGAATTTTTTTCATTTTTGGAAACTTTCTAGAAATTTTCAAAAAGTTTCTAATTTTGTAAAGTTTATATTTTCAAAAAGTTTCTATTTTTGAAAAGTTTCTAATTAAAAAAAAATATTTCAAAATCTTTCTATTTTTATAAAGTTTCCATTTTTTAAAAGTTTCTATTCTTGGAAACACTTCAAACCTTCCAAGCCCTAATTGACATACAATTGATTTTTTGGCAATAACTTGGTCATACAAAGTCAAAATCATGCAAATGAGATATCGTCGAAAACATGGATTCGACGTCGATCCAAATCTATAGGTGGTTTTGACTGATTTTGCTCCTAGTGACTACTATAGGCCATTGAATTCAACTCTTTATTTTGCACTTCTAAGGCTATAATTTGGTCAAATACAATTTGTTTTCTGCCAACAAGACATCATCATAAAGGTCTTTCAATGATCTATCTAGATCTACTAGTATTCTTTTCAAATTTTTCCCCAAGTATTTTCTATTGTTAGTGCTAATGTTTCTTTGGTTTCTCTTTGGAGTGAGCCACGTATTTAGTATTTGTTCCTATGTACTAGCTAAATGTAGTGGTTGTATTGCAGTGAGATGGAGCTTTTACCATAAACACACTCTTGCGATCTAGTTTTGTGGAGGTGACTTATCCTTAATTGATCACTTCTTTAGACTATTGGCACTTGTATTTTTTACTAGCAATTTATTATTACATGGTTGAGCAGTGTCATTGGGGACACGTGCAGATTCATGTGCCATCTGTAGCTTCAATTGCTAGATGTTTTTTCCTTTGTTTACCATTTGATAGTTTGAGTAGTGTTGTTGGGAGCACTCATGCAAATTCTTCTCTTCTTGATCTTGATCATCATCTTATTTTAGAGGAGGTTCTACATTTAGTACCATAGAAGTTATCCTATGATAGTTGTCTGCAACTTCCTTGTGCTTCGAGGATGTTCTTTATGTTCCTATTCTTTTTTGGGATATTTATTAAAGGCTTCCTAGTGCTTCATTCTTTTTCTCTCTTTTAGAGAGGAGTTTTCTCCCACAAGGTTTTTCTCATTTTCTCTAGTTGTGAGAGTTGCATTGATTTGTACATGAATATATGATCAAGTTTTTGTTGTTAGGACTTGTTCATGCATGCATTTTGCATTCACATTTAGCTTTTTAGCTACTCCCTAAGTTTATTTTAAAGGGGGGTGTTGGAGTAATTAGGACATTTATCTAACTATTAATTAATTAAATCTTTTAATTACTCTGTTCACTTAAGGTAAACTTAGGTGTTTTTTAACTTTTATTTAATTAGGTTAATATTAGCTTCACTTTAGTTTAGTTGTAGTTGAACGTTTTTTAGATCCTCATGCTTGCACTTTAGTTCTCCTAAATTTAGCGTTAGGAAAATTTTTGCTCTATAGAAGCACATCATTATGCATTGAACATTCATCCTATAATCTTTGCTTTTAAGGAATATGGCATATCTTTATTGCCACTCTCATTTGTGGAAGGTGTTCTAATTTGTTGTTTGATCTTATAGACTTGTGTTACAACCTTTTGTGCTACAAAATTCAACATGATAACAAAGCTCAATTTTTAATTCAACAAGTCATCCTCTAATACAACAATGAATCTCTCTTCCTACACCCTTAATCATGCATATGTGTGTGTACACACACCCACACACACAAATCAATTTCAAATGATTGAAAATCATATTTAAAGAGACATTTTGAAATTCATCCTTAATTGGATTACTTCCCTTGCCTCCTTTAATTAAAAAATAAAAATAAAAGCAAAGTTGATCTTTCTATTGGATTACTTCCCTTGCCTCCTTTAATTAAAAAATAAAAATAAAACCAAAGTTGATCTTTCTATTGGTAGATGAACTAAGGTAATCAATCAATGATGTGATTGCTTGAAATACCCAATATTTTCACTTTTAAATTGAGTGGGGGCATGTGTTCTATAAAATTAGTTTCTCTAAGAATATTGATTTTAACTTGCATTTCGTTCTGCAAATAAGAACTTTTGCAACACGTCATAATCACCTTTTAAAGACGTTCCATTGATGTGCAATAAATGATATTGTCCTTAAGTGTTTCCTTTCCACCCCCACCAAAAAAAAGAAAAAGAAAAAAAGATTCCAAATATGATCCATTAAAATATCACAACTCTTCCTTTAAAACACAATTTATGACAATTTCTTTTAGGTATTACTACGTTAAGCAAACACAATTTTTTAGTGGATTCATGATTTAAATTTGATGTCTAAACTTACCTATCAAGCAAGAGAATTTTATATTCAAAATTACCTTTCCAACATTAAAATATCACAACTCTTCCTTTAAAACACAATTTATGACAATTTCTTTTAGGTATTACTACGTTAAGCAAACACAATTTTTTAGTGGATTCATGATTTAAATTTGATGTCTAAACTTACCTATCAAGCAAGAGAATTTTATATTCAAAATTACCTTTCCAATATTATAACATATCTTTTTTTAATGTATCATGTATTAAATATATATTTGACTACAATTCTATATTTTTTTTAATGATATTTTCATGCAATTCAGTCTTACTTAAATCTTGGCTCTTGCCCCCTATCGGATGGTAAAAAATACTTTGTGAAGGCCCTCGTTGGGTTGGCAGCTCGTAGGCTTCATGCCCTTGTTGGGCTGTGTGCTCGCAGGTTTCGACCTCCATCAAAAATAAATAAATTAAATAAAATCTTCCAAAACAATAATGAACACCTTTTTGTCAACCCAACCCCCCAGTACTAGATTGCAAAGGAGCCTAACAAATTGATAATGGAAAGTTCATTAATGAATATCACATGTACCAATAGTAGATAATTTTGCACACAAATGTCCCACTAGTGGTGCACAAATGGGCTAATGCCTAATTATAGTTAAAAAAATGTCAAAATTGGTGATCTACTACTGGGGCATTTGTCCACTACTACGTTATTTGCTTCACTACTACGTTATCTGCTTTTGGTGCAAAGGAGTTCATGTATGGGTAAACACTTTGAAATGACCACTTTTTGACCTTTCGACACATTAACGATTTCCACAGCGTGCATCGTCACTACCCAGAAGTTGGATCCAAATCTGATGTACGGTTTGAGAGTTCTATGTGCACGAAGTTAGCTATATCCACTTACTAAATGAGATCCCAACGAAAAGAGAAATTAATGCTCAGTTTTGTAATTAGGCGCCCAACCAGGCGCAAACAGTTGCCCCGAAATGCTCAGCTGGATTTTACCACTTAGAATTTTTCTTTCAATAGAGGTCAGGGCTAGTTACAGAACGGTCTCTAAAGCCACATAAAAATCAGTTCGTTTCTATTTGATTAAATAGTGAGCCTTGATTGGCCACAGGACCTCTTTACATTCATAAGACAGCCTCTTTGCTAGGAGGAGTAAAGTATACTCGTATTCGTTAATACTATTCAAGATTTTACAAATCAGTCAATTTGTTTGATTGTACTCAATCATCCCCAGTGGACAGTGGGAGGGACTTTATAATGGCTGCAACAATGATGGGTATTCCAAGACGCTGTATTTTAGCCAGTTTGAAAAATTACAAGTACATCCTCCTGATTGCAATCCTCTATCGGATTTTGAAATTCACCTCCTGAAAAGTTTCTCTGTCCCAAAGGTATAGGATTCTGCCCAATGGATAGCAAGATGTAGAAATAGTTCCATTCTCCTACTGCTGCTACCCAGTATAGTTGAACACGCAATGATTTATGCCCTTTGCCGGGTGTCTTATGGCTGGTTTATTGAAGCGTGCCAAAGTCTGGAATAAAGTAGGAAGTAGCAGGGCAAACGCCTTTGCCAAGGTCTTGAGCAAATGGAATTGCTTCTCCTTCAGGTAACTGTTGAGTATCTTCTAAAGCCCACCGCCGTTGGCCAGATCTGTTACAAACAATCAATTTCACGAGTCAACAATGGCCACATTTGACGTATCATTGTATTATGATGTATACATTTGATCAGCATTCACTAATTTAGGCTGTCTCAAATTTGTCTAACTCGCTCTCTATCGGCCCCTGGGTTTGCTAAATATTTTCAAGATCGTTCTTTCTTATCTATTTGGTTGTCTCAATTGCATTCTTTACACTGGGTAAGCTTATTTGCTCATCACAGCATATTTAGTCAGTAACATTAATTGTTCATCATAACCTGTTTAAGTAGTAAAGAAAAATCCCCATATTCAATATGGTCTCAAAGTCAGTCCTACTGTGTAGCAAGGACCTCAAATTGTATGTGGATTGAAGAGTGTGTGTGAAATTGCAAAGAACCTGAAAGCCTAAAGCCTTATTAGATACTAATATATGTTCCAATGGACCAGTCACAATCTTCTAGTTTTAAGTGTGATTTAATCTTGCAGGTGGCCTATAAATGTAGGTATAGCTCACAAGGATACAGAAACGATACGGTGCAATGAATTATACTTGGTGAGAAGTTGTTAAAATCTTATTCTAGTTACTTTGAGAACAAAGAAAGAAAATAGGAGGAAAGCCCATAAATAGTTTTGTTGAATTAGAATACTTATTCTTGTACAAATTCAATGTTTTTCTATTGCTACTCAAAAACAAATTGTTTTGCATTTCAGGTATACTCGAGTTGGAGTTATTTGGATAGACATTATCTACAGGGCAAAAGGACCTGAGAGTTAGACAATGTACTCAAAGTCTCAAACCCTCCAAAATATTCTACATACCGCCATGTGATGCAAGCATTCTCAAACATAAATACAATGATATTAATGCATGTGACACCTGTAGTGTTTTTATCAAAGGGTATAGCAGGACTTGAAAGGAAGAGGATATAATATAGTTTGAGTACGTGGAGGATATAAGGAGTGCAAGTTCACAAAATATTAGAGGCAATGATGACTTCCAATTGTTGAAATAATTGGATGAATAATTGATTACTAACCAAAAATAAAATAAAATTGACCATGCTCAGTTCACTCAATACTTCCTATGACAAATCACGTGGTGCATAAACGTATACATTTAATTCTTTATACTACAGAGTGCTTATCAGAAAAGGATAAGGTTCAGAACTTGGGAAGCTTGGTGCATTCCATGCGAGTCCACCCAATCCGGTTGTTGCCATTGTCATGAACCACAAGATAACCCTGCAAAGATATGTCTGTAAAACCAAATACATCATTAATGTA
The DNA here is from genome assembly GCF_030272615.1 of Cryptomeria japonica. Taxonomy (NCBI): domain Eukaryota; kingdom Viridiplantae; phylum Streptophyta; class Pinopsida; order Cupressales; family Cupressaceae; genus Cryptomeria; species Cryptomeria japonica. The sequence continues at coordinate 202,467,162 of NC_081409.1, forward strand.
ACTACTAAGAAGACTGCATTAATGCTCAAGATAAAAGCCTTACTGGCATCTGGCACATAATGCCTGAGGTTTCTGAACAGGAATAGCAGCCTCACAAAACACAACTTAGAAGAAGTAAAACCACTTTACCATATGTTATTCCATTTACCTCCAATGACATTGTAGGAGCTAACTTCAGTGCCATCGAGAATCCCTAGACAGACATTGCCTTTAACCTGCTCATATGTAAAGGTTAGTCAGTATGTTCTATTAGTGAAGAATTCAAAAAAACTCGATTTGGTCACCTTCACTATAGTACATTTTAAGCAATCAAAGTTGTATGATGTTGAAGTTCAGGCATCCTTACACTGATTACCAAATAACCCTCTGGAGGGATTTCAAAATTTGCATTTTTGGTAAATCGTGAGTTGCTTTTGAAGTTGAATTTTAATGGTTTGAAGTATGATTTTACATCTGCAATGGATCTGGAAAAGTAACAGGAGTCAGATGATAGGATCTTACCCTAATTTATATAATCTTTCCAAACTAAGAAATTTCAAATTTGCAGTAAGATTCGAAAAAAAAGGAATTCTCATTTGTGAAATATAAAAAAATCAACAAATTCCTTCACCTTAATTTTTTTTTCCCTTTCCAACAGAATGGCAGGGTTTGATCCAATGAATCTTGTACTAACTGTTTTCCAATGCTTTCTTTGACCTGTATCAACCGTGCATTGTCACAATAGAAACTAAATTATATTAAAATGGCATAAGGTTAAAGCTGTCTCTAAACACTTACTGCAGAGACGAGAGCATCGTGAGCTTGTTTTGTAAAGTATGTATATGAGCTGCCAGTGTCAAATATTATGCCTCCAAGCCTTCTTTCATCCCCATCCTTTGCAAGAAGTTTGTTCCCAAAGATCATCTGTGCTGCTCCCACATGGTAGTATCTCCTGATAAGTAAAGGAACAATTTGTGACTAGATGCTCAAAGACTTTCTTGGATGAGAAAAGGTTCAAGAATTTCCATTTTACATGAAATCAGGATATTAGAGGTTGTCTAACTAGAGTCCTATTGGTCAAGTTTGCCCCTTTATAACCCTGATTTAAATATGTTAACAGTTGATGCCAACAAAATAGATGATGACAGCAGACAGTGATTTAAAGATTACACAAGCCAAACTCTAAATTTAGCGGTCAAAGCTATTAGCTCTTATGTTTGAGCTTAACGTTTTTGTTTTTTCTTATTTCTGTTCAAAAATTTCAAAAGAATGTCAAGCCTATAATTTAGATTTTTAACAAGCTAAAACAAGAAATGTTTTGTCTCCATGAGTTACTTGTATCAAAAGGACAGAGTGTACTTAGGGCTATTTGTTAGCTTCCTTTTGGGCGTGGATGTCTTATTTAAAATCTTTTCTTGTAAGTTGAAAGCTGAACTTCGTGTTATCACAACAGATGATATCTATAAGTTGTTTCTATAGAAAGAAAAACATTTGAGTCTTGACACAGAACAAATATTGTATGCTTAAGTATCAAGACAAGAATGCAACCAAAGAGCAAGGAGGATTATAGACAAGGATGCGTGCAGGAAACTTGATGAATTCAAAAATAGATTGAGAACTATAGTTTCAGAAGAAAAGAAAGGAAAGAGCAGCACTGTATCCTATATTGAGGAGCAAGATGCAGTGAATTAGGTCATTGCCACTTTAGCTAGAGGATGGTATAACGAATGATATTTTTCAGATCAATGTATCAAAGAAATTTGCAGCCAGAAATTTTCACTGTTTCAAGGTACTTGAACAGTGCTTTGTTAAGTAAGGAATAGCCATGGATTATTCCTAAGTTACATCCTTGTATCAGTTTGGGTTTGGGCTTTGGATTTCAGTCAAACAAATTTGGGCTTGGGTTTGTTTTGGGTTACTCTATACGAAAACATATAAATCATAAATAAATACATATTTGCAGCCTAAAATAAAAAATATAGGCATCGAATACTATTAATGTACAAGAATATTTATAAGCTTTATACAATATTAATAAAGTTTTTATGTAATATTAAAGTATGATAATAAGTTGATATAAATAATTATTATCACTATCAAGAATAATCAAATTTGCAAAATGAGATGTCTAACTTTACATCTGTCAATTGCATTTGCTTAAATATTTCCAATGCCCTTTAAACAAGTTCTTTTTGTGTGTATTCTGCAAGCATGGCATCCTAAGAGACCGAATGTTTTTGAGGCATTTTGTCAAACAATTCATGTGCCTTGTGTAAGCTTTGAGAATCTACTATCAATTTTGCTTTGATGGATTTCCATATCATAATTCTCATACTTAGGCTTGACTCCGACTCAACAACTTGAAAAATACTTGATTTTCTTAAAAATATAACTTTTATACAAAATACAAATACTAAATGTATGAAATGAGTGTGGTGGGGTTCTAGGGGCAGCACCCCCTGTAGGGTCAAGGGACAATGTCCCTTGCAGGGGTATGAGGGCAGCACCCCAGCAGAGTCAAGGGGCAGCCCAAATGAAGTCTTCCAAAAACCACACGTACCATCATTGCACGTAATTTTCATAGTTTTTAATAAAGCAAAAAACGATGATTTTTGAGTGCAAAAATCACACTTTTTCCACGTCTTTTCCCTGTCTGCTGCATTTCTTCAGAAGTCTTGAAGCTTCAACAAGAATACCATTTTATGTATATCCTGGAATCATTGTATTCCATGATACCACACATTTTTGAGGTATTTTGTCAAACAATGTCAAACAATTCATGTGCCTTGTGTATGCTTTCACATTTTGCATACATATCTACCAAAGCATTTCCAACTGTAATATCTGATTAAGAAACCCCTTTCCATTATGGTTTGATAGATGACCATACCATTATTCATGGAGCATGCTGGCAAAAGCAAACTGATCAGTTTAGACACCTGTTTGTTGCATTTGATAAAACAGTGCCAATCCTCATGAGAATACCTATGTTTCCTATTAGCTGCAAATGAGGCATTCCAGGAGAAGATGTCTCATTCTGTTAGCTGCAAATAAGCCTAAAAACAGCAAAGATGAATGATGAATTAAATACCAAATTAAAAAAACAGAAAAAAATCACAAAAAGCAACTGATTGATCACGGTAGGAGCAGAAGGCGGCAAAATTCAGGACGGGTTTGTCTGTGTTTGTCCCAATTGAACCCACAAAGCTTTTGCAAAAATGCCAGATCCCCTATCAAACCAAACCTAGATCCGTATCTGGGACCCAAACAAATCCAAGGGGCCAAACCGGTAACACAGCATTATTCAATAATAGTAAAGGTGGTTATTACCAGGCTAAATATCTATACATAATTGTCATTGGATTATTTAGAGAAGGGCTAAAATAGTGAAAGTTGGCAAAAATGATGGAAAAATTTATCCGTAAGCTAAGATTTTGCTCATTTTACTAGTTTCAAAGCTTAAAAAATAAAGAATAGCAAGAATGCACAAAACAAATTACTAATTTACAATTCAGGATACACTTCACAAAAGTTGTACCAAGTTGAAATCAAATAATCAACATTAAAGCAGAGCTCCTTGGATTGCAGTTCCAATATGTTCCATTAGAAAGAAAGGTATACCAAAAGACTAGAAGCTAAAAACAGTATAAAGAGGTGTTTTGCACCTCTGCAAACAAATGCACACATTTTTTAGCTAGGCGATCTTTGGAAGTATGACTTAAAGGTCATTCATGATGGAGAGGTTAACGCTCATTGGTGCATATTGATGGAATAAAAACATATCTTCTAACCTTTAAAGGAATAACGTGAGCAGCCAATGTAAACCTTTTAACTTGTAGTCTAGGTTAAAAATAGTTTGAGCAAGCTATGCAAGATGAGAAAGTATATTAGAAATTATTTCAAAAACAAATGTACTAAAGAGAAAACCCTTTCTGCCAATAAATTAGGTTGTAGGATGTCCTCAAGTATCAGGACATATCAGGAAGCAACAGAATAATCTTGTGGAAAACAGGCCTATGCCCACCATACTCAAGTTAAGCCCAATGTAGCTTCTAAAGTAGATCTGGGATTTTAGAGAGCTGGAGGTCTGTGAAACCATAAAGGTGTGTTGTGGTGGAATGAATTGTGTAATGGGATCAGCACCAGCATTGCTTTGGAATGTGAAAGCATATAAATAGGACTTAAACTAGCCTCAGAATGTTCCATGTAAGACTTATCAAAGTGGATTAAAAGTACGATGAGACAATCCATCCAACCAATGAGATGATTTTTGTTTTCAGAATGGTTTCCGTTGGCATTGATTTTTACACCTTCTTTTGAGATCTAATGGTTAAAACATAGTCACCAAATCCTTCCAGATCTTCACCAGAATCTTGGATCCATATTTTTCAGACAACACCAAATTGGTCCAATCCAAAAAAATTTCTAATTTTGTAACTTTGATTTTAAAAAAATAAAATTTGCATTTCCTATAGATTCGTGACTGTGTAAATTGATCGAAGCCAATCCATGTTTCCATATTTGGTAACCATCGATTAAAATAATTGTGCTTTTTTGTGATGGTCATGTAATCCTTGACCATGTTGCTTCCAGTATCAGAGAAAGGCAAGCATGATGTTTATTTTTGCTGTTGTCAGGTGTCAAGAATTTTCAATGAATGCCAATTATTATAATTATAATTAGGAAGTATCTAAAAGTTGATACGAGGAGTTTTGGACAAGTGATTGGTAAAAACAAAGAAAATTTTAAAATATTAAGCTAACATTTCATGAATGGATAACAAGTGCAGAGGTGGACGATAAGCCTTATCATGGTGTGGGTGTTTTCTCTCATGCTGGTTACTCATCAGATTGGAACCAAATGTTGTAAACATTCCAAAGTCTAAACAAGCCGAACTAATGATTTTCATACAGATTAAGGTCTAAATAATGACTAAGAAGTCCTATTTGAAGAATTGAGTTCTATCCACATAATTAATTCCAGATATGAATAACCTTATTCAATTTCTAGTTTCTAGCAGCTAAAATGTCACAAAGTGAAGCCAAAGGATTCCAAGGCAGAAGAATCTGACAAGCTAAAGTGTCAAAGAATACTGGCAGAGAGAGATGATATTGCATGAATGTTTATTGAACTAAAGATAGTCCTTGTGATAGGTAATGAACTTTAACAATATAAAGATTCAGTGACAATATTTGATAAAGCTTATGTGTTTTCAGGCTCACATTTAGGAATCAAGTAAAGAATATGCTAGCAGATTTATTTCGATCTTTCAATTCAAAAAAATGAGAGAAAGAAAGTGAGGTTTTTAATTTCAACTCACATCGGGGGCCTCCCAAACAGAGGAACCCAGGTCATGGACGAGGTGGGCACAAGTTCATCACCGAAGAACATGTATCCCCCTTTTTTCCCTCCTCCAGTAATGCAGATGCCTATGACATTCTTGATGAGGCCTTGCTTTTCCCATTGAGATGGAAGACTTGCTGCAGCGCTACTCAGACCTAAAACACCATCTGTAGTTTGTGTCTGTCTCAACGAACATTTCATGAATGGATAACAAGTGCAGAGGTGGACGATAAGCCTTATCATGGTGTGGGTGTTTTCTCTCATGCTGGTTACTCATCAGATTGGAACCAAATGTTGTAAACATTCCAAAGTCTAAACAAGCCGAACTAATGATTTTCATACAGATTAAGGTCTAAATAATGACTAAGAAGTCCTATTTGAAGAATTGAGTTCTATCCACATAATTAATTCCAGATATGAATAACCTTATTCAATTTCTAGTTTCTAGCAGCTAAAATGTCACAAAGTGAAGCCAAAGGATTCCAAGGCAGAAGAATCTGACAAGCTAAAGTGTCAAAGAATACTGGCAGAGAGAGATGATATTGCATGAATGTTTATTGAACTAAAGATAGTCCTTGTGATAGGTAATGAACTTTAACAATATAAAGATTCAGTGACAATATTTGATAAAGCTTATGTGTTTTCAGGCTCACATTTAGGAATCAAGTAAAGAATATGCTAGCAGATTTATTTCGATCTTTCAATTCAAAAAAATGAGAGAAAGAAAGTGAGGTTTTTAATTTCAACTCACATCGGGGGCCTCCCAAACAGAGGAACCCAGGTCATGGACGAGGTGGGCACAAGTTCATCACCGAAGAACATGTATCCCCCTTTTTTCCCTCCTCCAGTAATGCAGATGCCTATGACATTCTTGATGAGGCCTTGCTTTTCCCATTGAGATGGAAGACTTGCTGCAGCGCTACTCAGACCTAAAACACCATCTGTAGTTTGTGTCTGTCTCAACGAACATTTCATGAATGGATAACAAGTGCAGAGGTGGACGATAAGCCTTATCATGGTGTGGGTGTTTTCTCTCATGCTGGTTACTCATCAGATTGGAACCAAATGTTGTAAACATTCCAAAGTCTAAACAAGCCGAACTAATGATTTTCATACAGATTAAGGTCTAAATAATGACTAAGAAGTCCTATTTGAAGAATTGAGTTCTATCCACATAATTAATTCCAGATATGAATAACCTTATTCAATTTCTAGTTTCTAGCAGCTAAAATGTCACAAAGTGAAGCCAAAGGATTCCAAGGCAGAAGAATCTGACAAGCTAAAGTGTCAAAGAATACTGGCAGAGAGAGATGATATTGCATGAATGTTTATTGAACTAAAGATAGTCCTTGTAATAGGTAATGAACTTTAACAATATAAAGATACAGTGACAATATTTGATAAAGCTTATGTGTTTTCAGGCTCACATTTAGGAATCAAGTAAAGAATATGCTAGCAGATTTATTTCGATCTTTCAATTCAAAAAAATGAGAGAAAGAAAGTGAGGTTTTTAATTTCAACTCACATCGGGGGCCTCCCAAACAGAGGAACCCAGGTCATGGACGAGGTGGGCACAAGTTCATCACCGAAGAACATGTATCCCCCTTTTTTCCCTCCTCCAGTAATGCAGATGCCTATGACATTCTTGATGAGGCCTTGCTTTTCCCATTGAGATGGAAGACTTGCTGCAGCGCTACTCAGACCTAAAACACCATCTGTAGTTTGTGTCTGTCTCAACGAACCACCTTGTATATATCCACACCTGTCACAGGAAAAATGAAAGTCACTGATACCCTTAAACTATTTTCCATAACCTTTCTGCCTAAGAAAGGTCAGATCACCTCAAATTGCGTTATCTGTTAGGTTCATCACCAGTTATGGCAAAAAATCAGATTTGTTTTTCATTATTGAGGGGCTACATTCTGTGATAAAAGGTATGCTGAATTTGAAGCCATGTGCAACGTTTATGCCATGATTCACATTAAGTTGTAAATGGATAGTGTCCTATCCATTTAATGTATCTTAGTCCCTTGGATGTTTAAGGCCATAGTATCTAAAATTATCAGCTTCTCTAATTCATGATCTGTCTCAGGTTTCTGCACTCTTTGTAAATTGTAATAAAAAGAAAGGAAAAAGTCTTACCCAAATACATAAGTAGGCCTGACGATAGTGCCATTGCTGAGTGTTACCGCGACACAGTCCCTAACAAGAACTCCCTTAGAGAACCCATTATCAGCATACCTAATATCATAATCACATTGTTGATAAGAACTCTGACAGTCATATTTGTCATGACTCGTTGCCTGCACAGCCGCACACAGAGGATCCTTGCATGATACCCCTGAGCGTGGTTTTGGTTTGTACCATTGATGGGGTGTCTGCGGAACACAAAACTACTCATTTGAATCACAAACTGAAAAACATAAATAACGTTTATACCCACTATGCCTGCTACAAGAAATCAATGAGCATTCAAAGAACCCAAATTCACTAAACTAGCCATAGGATACATGTAGCATTTCTTCAATTGCGTAACAAAAATAAGATATGGCCGTAATTGATATTTACCTTGGCACAACTTTGGCAGGGAGCATCACACTGAAGCCATGTTAAATCACTGCCAGTGTCTACATCCAGATAATATTGGTTTTGGGGATTACCAATCGACAAGTTTACATAGTAAATCCTGCAATTCAGTATGCATATTCATGAGCTTTAAATTGGAATCCAGAATTAAAATAACATTTTGGGGGTTTGTTCTTGTTCCTTACCCATCTGGATAAACATTGCCTTGCACATTAAAGAAGGCAGTCTTTGCTGTTGCTTGTAATCTCCTGCCAATTCTCTGGGTGTCTTGTTCAACTAATGAGGAGACCTCAGATTGTTCATTCTTGGGATAAATTGGGTATACACCTGCTGTTCCTATGGACGCAGGGATGCATCCGCTTAAGATTGTCAACCCAAAAGCCAGTAGACACAAGAGCTTTACTTCGACATCCACTTTCATATTCCCTAGCATACAAATGTCTCTCAATTTGAATAGACGAAATAACAATAATGCCAAATGTTCGTTGAATGCAAAATGATGGATTATACAAATGAGGATTATACAGGGAGGGAGGAAAGGTGGTCCTCAAGTCAGCGCATAATATTGTGAAGGAAAATAAATTTTCTTTAAAATTAATTATAATTTCTACAGAACAATCTAGAACAATAAATAGATTTTGTTTAAATGAAATTCTATATCAGTTATTTTAGATTATTGTTTTATTTATTTTAGATTATTTTTTAAATAATATTTTCAATTGCTATAGAAAATCTAATTTAATTTAGATAATAGATTTTTTTAAATAAAATAATATTTATCTATGAAAAATATAAACATTTCAAAACTATGTATTTTTATTATGTATTGAAATATATGTAAAATATTTAAAATTCTAATTATTTAAAAATTTTAATTATATTTATTATTATTTTAATTAATAATCAATATTCAAATTATTTTTATCTGAAAAGTGTAAGAGTTGGTATAAAATGCTTTATATCATGTAAGATTTGCTTATAGATTATAATCACTCAAGATTTAGGAATTTTAATGAAAGCACAAGAGAGGTTGGTTAGGGGAAAATAATGCTATTTTATCAAAGGATGTAAATGACAAATTATAATGGATTAGATTGTTTGATATTACAAAGGAAACTAGTTATATATGTCAAGGTGAACATAGGTTTGCATTATATTATGGCATGTGTCGTAATCTTATGAATTGAGATATAAAATGATAACTATTATTTTTGTACCCTAAGTAAACTTAAGTAACAAGTGTGAGCAGGACTTAAGCAATAAACTAGCTAGGTAATACAAAGTGTTTCAGACCAACACCCCCTCTTAAATGTAACTCGAGGAGAATGTGCACAAATGCAAAGAAGCAATATGTGTATCATCTACTAAGCCATATTAGGTACCCATTTGCAAATATAATGTAGCACAATACAATTTCTCATAAATGGAGAAAATCCTATGGTACAAAACTCCTCTCCAAAAGAGAGACAAAAACAAAATGCTTTCAATGATGAATGAGATGGACGAAATCCCATGCAAGGAAAAAGTAACCCCTGTAAGAGAGAAGAAGAAGAAGAAGAAGAGAGATCTTACGACCCCCCTTATTCTTAAATGTCTTGAGATATAAAAATATAACTATTTTCTGTGTACCCCAAGTAAACTTAAGTAACAAGTATGATTAGGACTTAAGTGATTAACTAGCTAGGTAATACACCATGTTTCACATCAACACCCCCTCTTTAATGCAACTCAACGAGAACATACAAAAATGCAAAGAAGCAACATGGATCTCATCTACTAGGCCATATTGGGCACCCACCTACAAATACAATGCAATGCAATGCAATCTCTCATAAATGGAGAAAAAGAGAATCCTATGGAACAAAACTCCCCTCCAAAAGAGAGATGAAAAGAAAATACTTCCAATAATGAATGAGATGGACAAAACCCCATGCAAGGAAAAAGTACCCTCATAAGAGAGAAGAAGAAGAGAGATCATCCAACACCACCCCCCCCCCCCTGCCTTAATGTAGAGTCTCTTACGATGATGACAAATGTCTGACAATGAACATTGAAGATGATCCAATCTTGCCAAGCAATGTTCCTTCTTTTAGGCAAAAATATCAAGATGGTATGTAGAAAGTCTTCCCATTCTTGAAAGGAAGAGGAGGGAAGAAGGATGATGTGTGGCGTCTTTGAACTTTTCTTAATCATCTCCATGTTGATGTTGAAATTTACCACAATCAAATCAAGTATTCTAAGCCACATTGATGATAGAGATGACTGTAGAAAAAATACAAAGATAAGGATTGCTCCTCCATAACATTTGAAGAAGGTTCAATGCAACTCCATGCAAAGTAACATCAAAGAGGAGATGGATATCCTCCATATCTACAAGATGTTGGCAACAATGCATAAAACTGAAAGGGAGGGGCGAGTCAGTTTTCACAAAACTTTACTTAACTTAAACTCAACTTCAAATATGATTATTAACAATGAAAGCATAAATCAGCACCACATCAATAACACACACAACATCAAGATTTTTTATGTGAAAAACCTGGTTAAGGGAAAAAACATGGTGAGAACCTGCCCACAATAAGATGATACCCTACTAGAAGTATATGAAATATTACAATGGTGAATTCACATGCATTTAGGCACACTGCTCAAAGCTCATTGCTCAAATCACAATAATCAACAAGGGCCACAACCCTGGGGAAGACTCACTGTCTTACAAAAAGATAAGGATTACATCTGAAAATATATGAATTGATAGAATAGCATCTCCCAATGCCTGGTTATAATTATGGTTAAGCTCATATACTGCTTTACTACACTTCTTCTCTGCTGTCGAAAGATCAAAGCTTTATTCACACTTTTCACACACTTGCAGATTACACACACAGATTTGCAACACAAAATTACATCATTTTATACAATCATCAACCTATATTTCAAGGTCGACTCAACCCACAATACAAATTACAAAATATGACCACACACGCTACAATGAAACTTGTGGACCAAAACAATGTCATCTAAGACATAGTATGGACCCAAATCACCACTGCGAACATGAAACACCTCCAAAAATTATGCCTTGAACTTCCACAACACGCTACAATCAACATGAATGTCGCATAGCACGAAGAACACAATTGGACCAAGAAAGACATCATTAACACCCACAAAGATCAACATGGACCACCAACACAAATAGAACTATTGGCCATTTAATGGAATTGATTATGTGTTGCATTGATGTTTTGTCATTGATGCCAACACTAGCTGTTTGGATTCTTTACCGGTGCCCTTTTGGTCCCGATAGGTTGAGTGGTTTCTGGTTGACTTGTATCTGGCATGATCAGGTAAGCTCTGATATAGTATGGTGATGGAATTGGCTTTTTCATGATACTCATGCTCATATTTGGTCAGTTGGTTTTGGTCTGATGATCAGATGTTATCCTGCTTGCTTAGAAGCTTGGTTTCTAGTTTCGGCAAGGGTTTCACCAGCAGAGCTTTTGTTGGAGATCTTTGATGAATTGTATAAGTGGTGTTGGTGCAGCTTCTGGTGGAGTTTCAAGATGTTGTTGGTGATCATGTTCGAGACTTAGTGGATGGAGATCATTGCTCAAGCGTGTGGACTTATATTGGGTCTCGGTTGATCTAGGTTATGGACCGACATTAATGTAATGTGTGGATAAGACCTATTTATATATTTTTGGGATGTCTTGTGTGTTGATATTATTTGTTTGGTCCAAGGTCGACATGGTTTGTAATTATGTAATTGGTTTATTGTCTAGTGGTTGACCTGATTGTTTATGGTCAAGAGTTTGTATATATAGATGTAAGATCTCATTGTAGACCATCATGTTATTGTTAGAGGTCATGGTCAAGGAATGTAATGTGTGAATAATGTAATATCATTTAGGTAGAGGAGTTGGTCAATCATTGGAGATCGAATTGGGTTTATGTAAGAGGATTTAGTCCTCCAGTATTGAGCTTAACCGAAACTATACTCAAGCATAGGAGATGCTATCTTTTGCAGTTCAACACTTCTCTAGATTGTAGTATGAATTTCTATGTAGTCAGTGAGGCTCCTTTTGCGATAAGCAATGTGCTCTAGGTTGTTGGCCTTCCTGCAAGTGCAAGCCCCTCAATTGTAATTCACATACTTACTGCAAAAGTAATATCTGACTGTGGGTAGGCTTCCCACCGTGGTTTTTCCCTTTATCGGGTTTTCCACGTATAAATCTTGGTGTCATGTGGATGGTATTTATTCTGTAATTACTGATTATTCTTAATTGGTTTATCTGCTATTCTGGTATTATTATTTTGGGGTCCAATATTAAAGTTTAAATTGCTAATGGTTCTAGTAATCCGTGACAACTGATTCACCCCCCCTCTCAATTGTCTTTCGGTTATTTGAACTGTCTAACAAGAACATGATCTAGAAACATCCACAAGTATCATAAATTATTGCAACATCACCACTTACTAGAATCTCCATCGTCTTTAAACTGAAGCTCAAGAACACTAACACAACCGATTGCCAAATTGAAAGATACGCTTGGAACATCCAAATCATGAACCATCTGAATTGAGGACATACCAAAACGTCCCAAATATTCTACAAAATCTGTAAACAAAGATGTTGCAGTCCCGGAGAAATGCAAAACAAAATCAATAACACTGAACAACAAAAAACCAATTGCAATACCGGTTCACATAACTTGATCAAAACGTCATGCAAACCATTGAAACTTTTGTTGAATCAACTAGAGATACTTACCTCAAAACCCTTTAATCTGCAACAATTCATCTAAAACACACTGATAGAACCAACTTACTTAATCTAACTGCAATACCGAAACACATAGAGGAATATGTTGACATCAATGGCAAAACATTGTTCTAGCAAACTTCTCAACAATATCCAACACAAGATCTAGGTCTCACAAAATAAACCTACAATGTTTGTCAAGTGATTATCCCATGTAGCCATGTCTAGAAGATAATTTATGTCATGTTACACTAAATCTCAAGAATCCAAAACTATATCAGCACAAGTATCATCATGTGCAATAGTAGATGAAGGAGATGGAATCTCAGTGCATGTCATTTGACTACACCTATCATCCCCAAATGATGTTGTTTCCTCATAATATGTTGAAGAAATAAAACTAAATTATTATGTTGATACTAGATTAGAAGAATTAGTCAAACCGATGTCATTGACAATGCAAAGCTATTCAACTAACAAAGTTTCAAATTATCAAGTTCTTTCAATGAGCATTCATCGATTGTATGCTTTCTCTTTCCACAATAATCACATTCACCTTCCATGCATTAAGAAACATGATTACAATCAACAAAGAAAACAAGATTAGCCCCTCAAAATACTCAATCAAGAGTCGTCCAAACAAAATATGGTTTGGCACTTTATGCTCAATGCAATTACAAGTTTTGGATGTAAAAAACAACGAAAAGACTTAATCTTAGTGTTTACAACTGCTAAATTTGACCACAAACTCATAGTACATTTTTTACTCATAATGAGATCAATCCAATCACATTGATGTAAAGTACTAGAAAAATCATGTACTTTAAAAAAAAGAACCTAAAAATATTACCATAGGAGCAAGAATGAAGCCCTAAAAGTTTATAGAACAAAAGTTGCTCAGAAACACCTATGAGAATCTACATTTGTTTTTTTAATTTAGCAATAAAATAAAAAATTGATTGCACCAAGTTGTAAATAAAATGAGATTCCACCCTAAATAAAAAAATTGATTACAAAAACAAAGTCAGGTGACTAAGCTGTGAACCTACAAAGTTGACTTGCAAAATTTAAAAAGCCAGCAAATAAGGGGGTTTAAATTTGGGGATTGACTTGCTAATGTCAGCATAGGGGGTTGACAAAATATGCTTCTACACTAATGAAATATTCTCTCCTAATCACTAGCTATAAAATATTCTAAATATCTCCTACCGATATACTTCTTGTAGTTGAATATACCAAGATACCTTGGTGTAGTGTCATGAAATTGTGACCCTTGCAATTATCGACCACATTTGGGTCCTCATGCACATGATTTCAATCCCTAAGCTAGATCGGAGACTGGAGACTTGCTCGGCAGCTGAGAACTGCACCTTGCTTGCCCTCCGCACTACCGAAACTGCATCCTGTCCTGCAAAAAATGGTAGGACGGGGGCATGGCGCCACTCGCCACACCCCTATCCCCTGCCCCATTTCAGGGCAGGACCTTTTTCAAATGTGCTTTGGAGGTTGCACATTGAGCGGGAAAACTCCCCCAGTGTCGGCTTGCGATGAAAAATCAGTCAATTAGCCCTAATTGACAAGTATTTAAGTTGCATTTCCCCTTCCATTTTGGCATAACATAGATACATGAGATCAGGCATTCGAGCATTTGAGAGAATTGAAGCATTCTTTTCCAGTATTGAGCATTCTCAAGTCTCCTTTCAAGGCTAGGTGTTGCAGTCAAGTCAAGGATTCAACCATTGAAGAGGAGATTCATTCCAACATTCAATTCCACACAAGCAAATATATCTACATTCTATCTACAACCTCCCTTGAGGTGATTTACATTCACTTGCAATTACTTTCTTTCATCATTTGGTTAATTTCAAAACTAGGGTTTTACCTGAAGGCAAACCCCCAATCCCAACACCTTTCCCTCTCTTTTATGTGTGTAGGTTGCAAGTGCACAGTTGTACTTTTGAATTCGGGATCCATTTGTAGAGGCAGAAGAACCCTTATCATTTCACGGATTTTTTGGAGGACCTTGTACATTCCTACCCACGTTCCAAGCAACTTTTTCCCAAATTTGCAGGGTGAATTCGTTTCAACGGATTATTGCCAAATCCAGGTGCACAGCTTCATCCTATGCTTCTATCTTGAGTTATAGTCAAATCTTTGTCACTTTTACACTTGATCAGAAGTACACAATTCAATCAATTCAAGTCTCAATCTCAGAAGAGGGGATTCACTTATCATCACTCAGAATTCAATCTCTTTCTCTAGAGGTTGAATCTAGTGTATTTTCCTCCCTCTTCCAATGTAATGTGGAAAATGTGTTTGAAGAGAAATCCAAAGTGAAACTTTTATTTTCTCCTCAGAGGGAATAAAAGCTTTCCTCTCGATATCTCCATCATTCACCATTTTCCAACATTACACTTGGAATGTTCCTTATCTTAGTTGGGTTGATGAAATCTAAAAGAAGTTGATAAAATATTATATTTGACAATTGATGGGTGGTTTTGAAAATTGAAATATTTCAAATATTCTTAAAATATTTATGTATCTTATTGATTGCATTGGTGGATTTGTCATGTATTACCTTGTGGGCCAATGAATAACCACCATGTGTGGCAGTGTCAGATGTTTAGTAATATACTTGTGCATGGTCTGTAATATAACCTTTTTTTAATTGTACCTTGCACCTATGTAATAATGACAATTTTACAATCCTACAATTCAAGAGGTGATTTATTTCCTCAAGCAATAGGTGAAGTTCCTAGATTTGGATTTGTCATGCATTGCCTTGTGGGCCAAACTCTCAACAATAAACAATGCAATTTAGAAAATGCTTGAAATTAACTCAAATTTTGCAAGAAATGTCTCATGTTTCTCATTCAAAAACTCCTAAATTGATACAATAGCATAGAATAACTAAAATTGCATTAATTTGTAGCCATATGGGCTAATGAAAACCATTACAAATTTAGAATAAAATGATCTAAAACAACAAACAATGGCCAACAAGAGCAACCACAAAATCTCTCCATGAAATTGGTCATCTTCTTTACAAACTTTCTTCTCTCTTTGAAAGACCCCCTCTAAAATCAATAATGGGATATTTTAAACCATTTTCTATTGCTAAAACCAAGAGGGAAACATATTCTCACTTAGAAATTGTATTTTTCCATTAGATGCTTTGTCAACTCCACCTCCAAACTTGTCAATAATATTAGTCTTCTAGGCCATCCACTCCACTCATCATGACCCCCAATATCGAAATAGACCCATAAATCATTCTTGGCACCCATTTGAATAGCTATATTTTAGGAGTGAATTTGTGAGTTCTCACAAGTTGTAACTCCAAGAATTTATGCCCCAATAAGGATTATTCCAAATTTGAGGTTGAATATGCCAAATTCAAATTTGAATCTCCTACCTCTATGGATGCTCCTACATCATTGACCTACAAATTTGTGGGCCTTTTGGATGTGGTTCCAAGATCAACTTATGCTCAAAATGCTCCAAAATGGTAGCT
This sequence comes from Cryptomeria japonica, assembly GCF_030272615.1. Classification (NCBI taxonomy): domain Eukaryota; kingdom Viridiplantae; phylum Streptophyta; class Pinopsida; order Cupressales; family Cupressaceae; genus Cryptomeria; species Cryptomeria japonica. The sequence continues at coordinate 202,483,349 of NC_081409.1, forward strand.
ACTGTTTGGATCTAGAAACCACTTCCCAACTTCAAATCCTCATAGATTTGGCCTCAAGTGTCCAATTTGGACGAAATGAAAGGCAAAATTGACTTTCTCAAACCCTCTAAACTCAATGGTGAGCTCAAATATGAATCAAAAAGCTCCAATTTTGACCTAAATTACAAAGCCGCAAAGAGGGAACCCTTAAATATGGTATGTCTTTAATTTTTTTATGATTCTCTAGATCATTCTTAGATGTAAGAGAAAACACTCAACTTTTCAAGATCTATCAAGATTTACACTATAAATCTCTCAATTTTTACTGTCAAGAAGTAATCTCACAAGCTCTAATGCCATCTAAGAGTTGGTATAGAATGCTTTATACAACACAAGATCTGGCTAAAGATTATATCCACCCAAGATTTGGAAACTTCTAAGAAAGCATAAGAGAGATCAATTATAAGAGAATAGTGTTATTATATCGAATGATGCAACTTTTAGATTATAATGGGTTGGATTGATTGAAATTACAAAGGGAACCCCTTGGTTGTATAGGTCAAGGTGAACATAGGGTTGTATAAGATTGTGACTCGTGCCTTAACCTTATGACTTGAGATATAAGGTAATAACTATCCTATGTGCGTCATAATTAAACTTAAGTAACAAATGTGATTAGGACCTAGTTGAGGAAGTAGCTAGGTAAAACACCCCTTTCACACCAACATAAAGCTATGTTATTTTATATTCTAAAAAATATTGAAATACATTTTTTACTTAATGTTTAAGTATATAGTTATCTCAAAAGTATGGTTTACTCAAGTGCTTTCTATTTATTATGTTATTTATTAAAATAAAACGATTGATTTACTTAAATTATTTCATTCAGTGTAATAAAAGATTTTTAAATTTTTATTTTGTTGGTTATGTAGAGTTTTGAGTTTTTGTGGATATAGTTTTACTGTTACATTCCACATATTATTACCAATATAAGTTATATCCCTTGGCATGATAAAGAATAGTTGTGTAAGTGATAATTAAAATATTTAATATTAAACTAGAAAGTTAAATGTAAAGTGAGTTGTATTACCTATTTTTAGATTGATAGAGATAAAAATTCTAAGAATATACTAAATTCTATTTACCTTGAGATTTCAATTCCATTTCTCTCTATCTATATTTTGTCTCACAATCAAAACAATCTATCTACTCTATGTGAAGTTGAGTCTATGGTTCTTGGTCATTTTCACAAATGTGAATCATGGATCTAATATATGGCCCATAGATTTTATTTGGTATAGTGTGTAGTCTTACTTTATAATTCACTTAAATCTTTGTGATTGACTAAGTGTTAATGATTGATAATGTTTATAAACATGTAGGGGAGATCATTGCATTGCAAGGGTTGTGTTCTCATAGGTCAAACCCCTTGATAGGATTACCTTTTACAATCAATTGTAGAATCATTAAATACCATAAATATTAAAAAAGATAAATGCTTTAGAAGAGACTTAGAATTAGATTATTTTAGGTGCTCCAATCAAAGTGTTCCTACCATGCTCTCCTTCAAATATGAACGATTTTCAATTATGTTTTAATATGAGATGGTGTCTACTAAATACATTTAAATCCCTTTAAATTCAAGTTGTAATACCATAAATTGCACACCCTTGAAATTTTCATGTTATGTTTTGGGCTCACTTTAGCGTTTGTAACCCCCAATGTGTTTGTAGGCTCATTTTTAACCTTTCCTTGCCCTTTTTTCACCCTTGGTGTCAACTTGTGTAATGTAATTTTATGGTTTTTTCTCTTTGAGCTATGTTAACCAATATTATTTTGTATTCATTTTATGATGTGCTAACATGTCAAGTATTCAAATGACTTTTTGTGCTTAGACACCAACTGGCATGCTAGCATCGACTAACATTTTTAACATTTAATAGTCATTGCTTTTCAATCTTGCCATCTTTCCGTCAATACGAAAGTGTTTTTACCAACCTAGAATGAATCCTAACAACCAATTCAAGCCTCATGCATTTTCATCTTCCATGTCAGCTCTCACTTTGAAGGGAACAACTAAACATTTAAAGTATTTAAGCTCACTACACTATTTACAAGCAACTCTCTTATTTTCAAGCTTTCACGTAACTATTAGAAATACTCTATCAAAATTCTAAAATTATTTGAGCACTATGTTGTCACCATGGGTTCAATTGAAACTCTTGCATCCTTGAGGGCATTGTGGTTGTGGTTTTTTTTGTAGGTTTTCATCTCCCTTCATCATGCGAGATGATTGTATTTGAACCTTTACTCTTTACTTTCATTTTTCAATAGCATTTGTGAACTATTGTGTTTTTGTCTCTTGTTGCATTCCTCATCTTCTTTTCACACTCATATGGGTGATCCCACAATAGTGTGCCCCCACTTTTTGGTTAAAGTGGGACATTGAGATCAACATTATTAACCAATTTTTTAATTTTTTTTGAACTTATAATAACTAAACTATTAAGAATTTGAAGATTATGCGAAATAGTATTTTTTTTCATGTGTGGATTATAAATTATTTTTAAAAACTTATTTTTTAATTTTTTAATGTCTTATTTTATTATAGTTAATAGTATTTTGAAAAGAGAAATTTGTTTCATATTCTATAACGTATTTTTTTTTAAAAAGGACAAAATTATAAGCTCTTAAAATAGATTGGTAAAGCCAATATCTAGTCCATGTATATTTTTATGACTTTGTTGTTATATATTTTATTTATTATTAATTTTCGATGTGAGATTAATCATAATCTAGACATAATTTTATTCTATAATGCATAAAATTTTGTTATATATTCAAATTAACTTTTTCCTTTTTTGTTGAAACAAGTGCATGAGTATATAGTGCATAAATATTTTAAAAACTTTCTTTTTGATTTCTTTCATGTGTGTAAAATAAAGACCTTAATGTGTGGTGATTTTTTTTCAATAAAAATAGAAAATAAATATAATAATTAAATTAAATATATTCAAAATTATATGTTTTGGAAATCTTACTCTCAAGGTTAGAATCCTACAATATTTCATGTCATGATGGCTTTGTTTGATGGTACAACCCAGGGTTTGAAACAAAAATATCTTTAGAGAATTATGTCTAAAGGACCTTCATTCAAAGGTACCTTCAAATTAAGGTAAAATCTTTTGAAGGTACCTTTTACTTTATGTTATATAAATAGTGCAAAAATAAATAAAAAATAGCTTCAAATGGGTGTCTACCTTCGTTTGAAAGTGATTTTTTGTGACCTTCAAATATTGGAACCTTCATTTGAAGAATTTTTTTGTCATATTCTATGCAAAATTTTAATATCCCACGAGTAGGATACACTATTGTGGTTTCATCTATACATAATAGTTCATTTCTTCTTATGGGTCTAAGAGTAATATTTATAGTATTTTCATGTGTTACTCTATTTATATACACTTAAGATAGGAACACATACATTTATATTTCACCTACATCGTTAAATTTATGTAAAATCCAAAAAGTAAATAGGTCTTGACCATTCAATGCAAGTTCTCAAGTAATCTAAATCTTATTTCTTGTTCATTTTATGGGTTTACAAGCTTTATAACCACACATAATTTTACTTGTAGCTCTCTTTCCTTTTGTTTATTTCACCATTTCATTTTATTTAGTTAACTTAGCTTTATTTTTGTTATTTATGTGTTATTTGGCATCTTTGAATTCATAATCATGCTTGTATTTTTCCTCTTGTTATGTAGGAAAACAAAATTTTGGTTCTACAATTAAGTTTATAATTTTCTAAGATGACAATGCCTAGACAAGATGATAGTGTTTGTGTAAATTATATGTCTCATAATTACACTTTACTTAAGTTGACTTAGGGTAATGCATTTTGTAGAAGCCTAAAAATGTCTCATTAATTATACACTAATTATTCGTCTGTTTTTAATTAAGTAAATCTTTAATTATTTGATTAAATTAACTATTTCTTCTAATAATCACCCTTCAACACTTCTAATTATTCTATTTCTATTCTCAAATTATTTTAATCAGTTAACCATATCTCAATTATTAATTAAATATCAATTATTTAATTAATTACAATTTATTCCTTAGTTAAATAATATTTATTATTTAATTAATTCTATTTCCTAAGTTTAAATAATTTCATTTAAATTATTTAAATTAATTAACTTATTCCTCCAATTCCCCAAATTGTAATTCCATCTAGTTTCATTTCATATTTCCCCAAATTCAAATTTCAATGCATTTCATTTAATTTCATATTCTCAAATTCACATTTTCCCCAAATCTGAATTTCAGTTAATTTCATGTGCATTTCAACATTCAAATGACGAAATTCAAATCCAAATTGAAAATGAAAAATTCAATTTCAAATTCCTACAACACATGCTAAAATCAAAATTGACTGATCAAATCAGTTGTCTAGTCAGTTAACTCATCAATCATCCTTTTTAACTCAAAATCAACCCACTTATCTCTCTAATCAATCTAGTCAACTAATCCATCTATTCAGTCTACTGGTCAATCAATTGAGTTCACTCTTCAATCAATCCAGTTGACTACTTAATCAAATGAATTAACAAATCAATCAATTGAGTTCACTGATCAATCTAAATCAGTTATCTATCAATCAACACTTGAGTTCTATTTCTCACCCCCTTTGTGTTGAAAATCTATAAATTCAACCTCTTTTCTTAATTTAATCTAGAACCACAATCTTCAATATTGTTGTCTATCTTATGTAGGAAATCAAGTGCAATACTTGAGAGCCACCTACATCAACAACAATGGAGAAGAGCAATGGAAGCCTTGCTATGTCAATTGAGGGAGTCTTAGTAGATTAAATTCTTTCAATTCAATTGATATTAGCTTTATTTCATTGTCATTTAGGAGTAATATTGATTAGATTAGAGTTGTGATTCGCTCTTTGATATCTGATTATGCAATTTATGCTTATTTACTGCCTAAGTACACATTTCATAGTAGTTTTCATATGAGACACTTAGGAAGTGTACACATAAGGATGTTGCATGTAGGAGAAATTCCACCTTTTGTGGTCTTATCTTGTTGTTACATTCCACTTCAGTGGGTGATCCACCTCTTGTGGAATATTTTATTATTTCTCCTACCTACCCTCTCCTACCCTTGTTTCTCATTGAGCTCACATATCCATATGGCCTTGCCTTTATAAGAAAGCTCATCTTACATTGTATGTAATGATCCAGTTAATCTTATTTTGCATCTTGATTAGAATACAACTTATTCTTATGAAATACTCTCTCTCTCTCTCTCTCTCTCTCTCTCTCTCTCTCTCTCTCTCTCTCTCTCTCTCTCTCTCTCTCTCTCTCTCTCTCTCTCTTGTGTTATTCATTGTGCTCTAAATCTTGGCTATATTTGACAAATTCTTATATGGTATCAAAGTCATTGGGGCTTCAGTGAGTAGTCTTTGTTGAGAGATTTGGAGCATTCATTTTTCGGATCTAGGGAGTTGTGAATTTTGGAGCCATCCTACGATAATTTTGACCTCCCCATTGCATCCAAGAGGCCATTTCCATGAATTTTGAGTATAAATTTGCCTATATTTGGTGAAAATCAGTTTTGGGCCCTTGAAGGAAAAATTTAGCCTATTAGGCTATTCGGGACTGTCAGACTATACCCACTCAACCGCCTCTTTCCCGAGCTTCGCCCTACACCCACTAGTGGCTCCCAGCTCTAATTCTCGAGCTCTACACCACCGTTGGTCCCTAGCCAATGCAACCTTCTCCACTCCCCGGCTCCCGTGCCACTTGTGCTCCTCCCGACCCCCTCCTTCCGGTTTCTTGCCTGTGTCAATTCTCGATAGCTTTGATCACTGCCTGAACCTTATTTTTTGACTTCTACATTCCCTCTAGTGGCCTACCCCACTAGCCCATATCATCAATAACTCTTCCTATAGGCGTCATAGTTGCTCCATGCAGCTCCTTATTTATCCACGCAAGAATCTCTTTATTGCCCATTGTTGTAATGTGTCAACCATTTATTCACCAATTGGATCCAATCACCTTGCCACACAGACCCTATATATGCGACACTCAAAAAGGCACATGGTGGTTTTCTATTCGTCCACATGATCAGGCAAACCAGCACAGTCAATGCCAAGGTGTTCAGATCGTACCTGCCACAAAAGCACCCAGTTGGCGCCTACTCACCCAGCCACATAGTCGCCACATCAAATTTTTTTGTACATTCGTACATGTTCACATTGACACTTATGTACATCCACATCACCCATTGTATGCTACCACATTTATGTTGCATCATTTGTCTGTACAATCTGTACGATACATGTCGGCTTGTGATTTTGTCCATGTCATCATGTTTGTATTGTACAAACGCCACACAGGCCAGGGGTGAAGTTTTTATGACGGCTAGATGGGTGTCAAATTTAAGCCCGTCAAATGTTAATGTTAGCACTACGTTAATCATTTTTTGACAAAAATTTACCCCCTCTCCAATAAGATTTTTGTTTTTGTAGGCGAACTTTGAAGGCCCATAACTTGGTCATTTAGAGGCCTTTTTTAGTGTAATTTTTTTTTTTATTTAGGCTAATTTTTTCATGCTCTCCATAGTGGTGGTGGCAGTGTTTTATTATTTTGATGGGCAAGTTTTTCAAAATTTTCAGTTTTTCAGAACTCTACCTGTCCAATCCTCAATTTTCCAACTTCAAAGGCTTTGTTCGAACTCATACGACCTCCTTTTCAGGTGTTGTTAAGTGTATAATTTTTCATCTAATTTCACGTGGTGCTATTAGATTTTCACCATTCTAGGTAGAAATGTTACTTTTAGTATTTGGTCATTTTTGGCCTATTTGGTACTTGTATTTTTCTTCAATCTCAATTGAAATGACTTGCAGTATTTGTTTGAGCCTCTTATAGCCTATTTGAGGCAGTTGTAAAGTTGAAATCAGAAGTCCACTTTGCCATTTTTTGCAAGTGGCCCATTGTACACACACTAAGTATAAAGTGTTAAACCATCATTTTAGGGGGGAGGGTTCTTTGATTCGAGGAATTTGGGGGTTGTCTTGTGTGATTGTGCCTCTTGCTATGTTGTGGTTTTTTTCATTTTGGTGATATGGGTTCTCCTAAATTTCCACTTTTAACTCCACATATTATGCATCATGGAAAATTAAAGCATGGAGTAAGTTAATGGAAAAAGGACTCATTCACTATATAAATGGAACAATAACAACACCACCTGATCCTAAGGTTGATTGTAATGCTCAAGTTGAGTGGCTCACTAAAAATTATATGGCACTTGGAACCTTGAGAAAGTATGTATCAGATGACCTCATTTTTCACATTGAGAAATGTACTACAGTCAAGGATGCTTGGATTATTTATGCCAAATTGTATGATCAAGTTGATGAGATTAGGGGCTAAAAAGTTAATGGTGAACTCACAACATTGGATCCCAAGGATTTTGATACAATCCAAGATTATGTCACAAAAGCAAATGAGCTAAGAGAAAAGCTTAAGGATTGTGGCATTGACAAAAAAGATGCTCAACTGGTTTACAACTTGTTGGACAAGCTTCCATCAGAGTATCCAACCTTTGTTTCTAGCTTTCACACTCATCGATTGGCTCAAGGTGTCTCATACACTCCACCATAATTTGATGCATTCACAAAGATGTTGATACTTGATAAATCTAAGCTAACCAAGATGGGGATTCTTAGGGTAATTCATTTCATTGTAGTTTGCATATGAAACACTTAGGGAAGTGTGCACATAGGGATGATTCATTTAGGAGAAATTCCACCTTTTGTGGTCTTATCTTGTAGTTACATTCCACCTTCAATGGGAGATCCACCTCTTGTGGAATATTTTATTATTTATCCTACCTACTCCTACCTACCATTGTTTCTCATTGAGCCACATGTCATAATTGTGTCCTCGCATATCCATATGGCCTTGCCTTTATAAGCAGGCTCATCTTACATTGTAAGTAATGATACAGTTGATAGTATTTGCATCTTGATTGGAATATATTTTATTCTTATCAAATCTATTGTCTCTCTTTTGTGATATTCATTGTGCTCTAGATCTTGGCTATATTTGACAAATTCTTATATGGTATCAGAGCCATTGGGGATTCATTGATTAGTCTATTTGGAGACATTTTGAAGCATTTTATTTTTGGATCTGGGGAGCAGTGTGTTTTGGGGGTATCCTACAGTGATTTCAACCTAACCACTAAGTCCAGGAGGCCATTTCCATGAATTTTGAGTATAAATTTGCCTATATTTGGTGAAAAGTGATTTTTGGGCTTTGGAGAAATTTTTTACCCAATTTGGGTAGTAAGAACCGTACTAGCTTCGACCCTGCAACCGTACCCATCATCGCATTGATTTGTTGACTGCTATGTTGGTGGCCACCTCCACTACCATCCTTCTTGTGGTGACTCCTTCCATCAGTGCCCAGGACCCTTCCTCCGTCGTGCAACAACTACCACCTGGTGACGCTTCCTCTACCCGGTCAACACTTTATCTCCCAAGTCGGCTTCCTCTGTTTGACCAACTGTTCTTTTCCACTAAGTGGCCCGATAATTGCCCATACCACAACACGTACGCCCACGCGGTGCAAGGTCACTCACCACTACCGAGATCCAGCTCGTCCATACGACATTAATCCATTGGCACACACTAGCACCACACAGTTCGATGTCGACAAGCCAAAAAGATAACTCAACCACCATGTGTCCTTGATTGGAATATATTTGCATCTTGATTGGAATATATTGTATTCTTATCAAATCTATTGTCTCTCTTTTGTGATATTCATTGTGCTCTAGATCTTGGTTATATTTGACAAATTCTTACATGGTATCAGAGCCATTGGGGATTCATTGATTAGTCTATTTGGAGACATTTTGAAGCATTTCATTTTTGGATCTGGGGAGAAGTGTGTTTTGGGGGTATCCTACAGTGATTTCAACCTAACCACTAAGTCCAGGAGGCCATTTCCATGAATTTTGAGTATAAATTTGCCTATATTTGGTGAAAAGTGATTTTTGGGCTTTGGAGAAATTTTTTACCCAATTTGGGTAGTACAAACCATAGTAGCTTCGACCCTGCAACCGTACCCATCATCACATTGATTTGTTGACTGCTATGTTTGTGGCCACCTCCACTACCATCCTTCTCGTGGTGACTCCTTCCATCAGTGCCCAACACCCTTCCTCCGTCATGCAACAACTACCACTTGGTGACGCTTCCTCCGCCCGGTCAACACTTTGTCTCCCAAGTCGGCTTCCTTCGTTCGGCCAACTGATCTTTGCCACTAAGTGGCCTGATAATCACCCATACCACAACATGTATGCCCATGCGGTGCAAGGTCGCTCGCCCCTACTGAGATCTAGCTCGTCCATACGACATTAATCCATTGGCACATGCTAGCACTACACAGTTAGATGTTGACAAGCCAAAAAGATAACTCAACCGCCATGTGTCCTTCATTTATTGGGCCATTCTTCCTACATTTCCATGTGTCCTTCCTCATTAGCTATTGATTCACCTGCCACACGTTTGCCATGACAGTGCCACGTCATGAACTGTACAGACCACATGGCACACCAATTAGCACGACCATATAGCACAGTTATCTTGACACATCACCCATTTATACAAGCATTTATCACAGTTATCTATTGCCATTGGGGATAACTCCTTCAATGATGTGTTGTGTGTACCTCATTTGGTAAACAATCTTCTTTTCATTTATCAGATCACTCATGGGACAACAAGGAAGATTGTGGAGTTCACACTTGATTCAGTTATCATTAGAGACATGGAGAGTAGAGCTATCATTGCAATTGGTGTGGTTGATCATACATCTTGGTTGTACTCCTTTTTCACATTTTGGTCCTATTGATGATATTGATTCTTCATATGTTGATCATGCTTCTTATGTTGATTTAGATATCGAGGAGAACTTTGGTTACTTGAACTTGGGTATTCTCACATGTGACTCCGTTCTTGAGCCTTACATTTCATCTCCTCCTATTGATAACACATCACCTATTGCACTTGATGATGCAGATGTTGTTACAGTTTTGCCTTCTTGTGATTTAGTGCAACAGGATATTCCTTATCTTCCAGCTTCAGTTCCTTGGGATGATCATCTACTTGCCAAACCTTGTAGGTTTGTTTGTGGAGTCCTACATTGCAGATTTGGGAGACATCATTGATGATATTAATCTTTTGTTTGATGGAGATGATCCTTCTTCAATTGTTGTGAAGGAACACTCTGACCCTCTTGTTATTTCTCTACATGATCATTCTTTTGAGGTTGACATGATTGTCGATTTTATTTTGGAGGAGGTCTCTTTATCCTTAGAGGAGACATGTGAGTCTTTGGATCAAATTCTACATTCATCCTCACTAGATCTTGGATTTCTTTTTTCAGTAGTGTGGACCAATACACCTAATTTGGAGAGGCCAACTTTCAGCATCGACATGGGGACACTTGAGCAGGTTTCAGAGACTCTATACATCTTGAGTTGTTTTCCTACATCTTCCCTTCATGATTGGGGAGACTTCATGGACAAACCTTTGGTGTTATTTCTTCCTAAGGGGAGAAACATTGTTCGACGATCTTGGAGAAGCTTATCCATTTAGTTTCAAGCTTCTACCATTGGTGCAAATTCTACATTGAGGGGGCTACTTGGTCTCTCTTCTTCTCTCCTCTAGAGGGGACTTCTTCCTCACATGGGGTTTTGTCCTTCTCATACTTCATTGAGAGTTATTTTGTATAGTTTTCATCTATCTCTTGGGGGGATTTTTTTCCCACGTAGTTTTCTCCCTTTCTCTGTTTCTGAGAGATTGCATTGGTTTGCATGCATTTGCATTTGTACATGGGTACCTAACATGGCCTAGTAGCCAGGACCCATCTTGCATTGTTAGCTTGAATCTACATTCCCCTAAGTTGTACTTAAGGGGGGGGTGGTGTAAATTATGTCTCATAATTACACTTTACTTAAGTTGACTTAGGGTAATGCATTTCATAGTAGTTTGTATATGAGACACTTAGGCAAGTGTGGACATAGGGATGATGCATGTAGGAGAAATTCCACCTTTTGTGGTCTTATCTTGTTGTTACATTCCACCTCCGGTAGGTGATCCGCCTCTTGTGGAATATTTTGTCATTTCTCCTACCTACCCTCACCTACCCTTGTTTCTCCTTGAGCCACATGTCATGATTGTGTGCTCACATATCCATATGGCCTTGCCTTTATAAGCAGGTTCATCTTACATTGTATGTAATGACCCAGTTGATCTTATTTTGCATCTTGATTACAATACAACTTATTCTTATCAAATATTTTGTCTCTCACTTGTTCTTTTCATGATGCTTTAGATCTTGGCTATATTTGACAAATTCTTTTAGATAGCAATTGGGCTCTATATAATGTTTGGTTTAGATAACAACACTTGTGTAGATGTTCACACATCACAATTACATCCTAGACAATGAGATCCAAACTTTAGTGTTGGGTTCCTTTCTCTCTATTGTTTCCAATTTTGAATTTAGTTTGTCTTATTCTATTTCCCATTTCTTATAATTAATATATTTCTAATCCATATCTCAATTTTAACTGAGGAGTTAAATTATTTCTGAAGTTAAAACACTTAGAACATCTTTTTTTTTTTGTTCTTTCTATTGTATAATAGTAGCAAAAAACCTCATTTTTCTAAAAACTAGTTATATTCTAGAGTAAAACTAGTTTATGATAAGCAAGAACACATTGTTTAAACAATCTCAAACTTCAAGTTTACACAAGGTATAAATTATGTCACGTACACTAATTTAACTCGATACAAAGAAACAATTGAATAGAAATAGTTAATTTTTGAATTAGAAACTATAAATTTAATGGATCATATACGTGATTGTGAGATTAATTGTGTCCTCACATGATTAACTTAAGATATATAGAAATAACAATACTCAAATAGTGAACGTCTATCATAATTGTCAAATATATAAGTAATATGCATATGTAAATAAGACAGTCATATATAAAAATGTATAAATTAAAAATAGATAATAATATAACAAATAAATTATCTATCAATATACAAATCTATTAATAATTCCATCAAATAAACCTAAACTTAAACATAAAGTTATATGAATATTAAAAAAATTATTGTTACAAAAACAAACCTTGCATATTATACAAAATGTCTTTTATTTATCAACTTATTATAATTTTTTAAATGAACAATATAATTTTTTTCTTAAAGAAAAAAGGAAAAAGAACTCTTAACTTAAAAAAATTCAAACAAAAACTATGTCCTTTCGTTATATGTATGTATGTATATGTGTATGTACATGCCCACATCTCTATGTGTGCATGTAAATGTGTTGGTTAATATAAAAAGAAACATATATTATGTAAACATTCAATTTTAATTTTTTTTATATATTTAAAGATTCTACAAAAGGAAAATGTGATTTTTTTTATACAAACTTTATGAAATTTAAAAATCTAAATTGTTGGTAATAATATTTTTTATTTTATTTAGAAGATTATAATTAAAAAACTTTAAGAAATGTTAACAAAAATATAATAAGGACCCAATGATTATTTGTATCACGGATTAATAACTTTTTTGAAGGTCTTGTATAAAGTTATTTATAAAATCATTGTCAATTTTTTCATTGATCATGTCATTTGCTTCCTCTAATTGTTCAACATAAACAAACAAGTTTCATAAAAAGAAGATACATTTTTTATAATCTCTTTGTTGTATAAGAACATATGGAATGGGCTAGGTATTTTTGTTAGCAAGCCATTTCTATCAAAATAAAGTGTACCAAATCATATGATTGTATTGAGTGGCCCTTTATTATTGCAAAGCTTCTATATTTGAGAGTGAGGCTTAAATTCTCATGTTTTTTTTCAAATCATTTTTTATTATCAATGATGTATCTTATCTTCTTCTTTTTTTTAATGGTAATAGCTATCAGTACGGAGATAGCACCCTTGTATTGCATAAAAGAAACTATTACATGAGATATCACTGCCTACTGGCAGGTCCCTATACAAAAACTGCTATCTACAGTGAGTACATCTACCTATAGGATGACAAATTTAGATAGGGCATACTTGGTTATGCCACTTACTGATCTCCAATGAGGGTCTGCATGATCACCCCCGCATATTCTCCGATGTTGATTACACTAGCAATGGCTCCAGCCGAGAACCACCATGTTTCTGAGTTAGTTACCCTACGAAACGGGGCCATGTTCCCATTCTGCACATCGCTCCTAAACACCTCCCACACATTTTCCCCAAATGATCTCATTAGCTCTTTTAACTCTTCCCTTTCAAAACGTTTGCGCTCTGTCCTACTTATCTCACTGTCATTTGATTCATTGCCCTCCTCCTTATCACTTTCCTCTTCATCTTCTTCCTCAGAGCCCGATGGCAAGAAGTAGCTCAGCTGGAAATAAGTCTTGAGAATGCTAATCCATTCATTCTCTGGCAAACTTAGGATGGAATCTGCAATGTTGTTGCCGAATGCTGTATCTTATCTTATCATTAATGAAAAATAATTTTACTTTGGATTTTTCAAATTTATATGATAGGGATGTCTGCATTATATTTCTCTCTCAGTGCTCATGGCTAAGGGCTTTGATTATTATATTTTTCATATTATCTTACCAAAAGTTACATATATTTCATTTCCTTGATTCTTCTCAATAGCTCGTTAATGGATATTTTATCAATAATTATTTTATTACTCTCTTATAATAAGAGGATAATGTCAAATAGGATTTGTAATGCCTAAATACCTTTTGTTTTGCATCAAACTCAAGCATCCAATGGTAGAAAACTCAATGATTTTGTTAATTCTTCCGGGCCCCTTACCTACTTGGCTTAATATCTTCAAATATAAGTGGATTGAACATTGGGAGCTCTTGAAGTTTCTTAGAACAATTTATTTTGAAGTTGCTTCTTCTTATTTGTGTCAATTAGTTATTAATCACATTTATAAGAAATTGGCTCATTATATCTTCAAACCTTTTTCTTTGACTAGAAATTTTCAGGTGCATTCTAACATATTAACTAGTCACCCATGTGTAGAACTCATTTTTTGGGTTCCTTTAAATGTTTCCAATAAAAAAACTTCAAAAACTACCAAGCAGTTTTTTACATGCTTCTTTAAAGAAACACAGAGGTTTTTATGATGTTACTTGGGATTTTTGTTGCCTCACCCATGATTCTTGTGGATTAGCATCATATATATTCAATGACATAAATTGGCTCTCTATAGTAAATAGATAATTAGATCTATTGATAGGAATGAGGCCTAAAATATTTTATGGCATTGGTATAGTCCCTTAGGCTTCCCCTTGGTCATAAATCCTGGAGAAATATGGTATTACATTTCATTATTATTATGAAAGAGCCTATTTTGTTGGCATTTTTGATGATGATGTTGTGATTGTCATTGATGGACACACACTTGCTTAGAGATCACTTTTTGTATGTATGAGTTATGCTCAACCGGTATTTGTTCCAACCGGTATTATGTATTATAGTCTTTAGGCTATCGGTGTTTTGTAGAAAGTGTTTACCGATCTCAAGCGGTATGAAGACCCAAAGCGTTATGAAGACCTCAAGCAATTCAAGGCATTGGTATAGTCCCTTAGGCTTCCCCTTGGTCATAAATCCTGGAGAAATATGGTATTCCATTTCATTATTATTATGAAAGAGCCTATTTTGTTGGCATTTTTGATGATGATGTTGTGATTGTCATTGATGCTCACACACTTACTTAGAGATCACTTTTTGTATGTATGAGTTATGCTCAACCGGTATTTGTTCCAACCGGTATTATGTATTATAGTCTTTAGGCTATCGGTGTTTTGCAAAAAGTGTTTATCGATCTCAAGCGATATGAAGACCCAAAGCGGTATGAAGACCTCAAGCAGTTCGAGGATCTCAAGCGGTATGAAGACCCAAAGCAGTATGAAGACCTAAAGTGGTATGAAGACCTCAAGCGGTTCGAGGATCTCAAGTGGAACGAAAGAACTAAAGTGGCAGTTGTCATTTTCCCAGTCTTCATTTTTGACAACCGGTAATCAATAAAATGTATGAACCAGTATTACTCTGTGATGAGTTACCAACCGGTATTTTTGTGATGAGTTACCAATCAGTATTTTTGTGATGAGTTACCATCCACCGACACTTTGGCAGTGATTTTGTGTCATGTTACCAAATGTGTCTAGATGCAATGAACCTAGGAACTTGGAATGTAATCCTATTGGACTGACATGAAATCAGATTCCTTTTTAAGGACATCATGTCTAGGGTTTAGATAGAGAAGTTAGGGTTTCTGGTGGTTGATGAGGTTTTTGTATGTGCGATCTTAGAAGAGAAGATCAAGTGTGTGTGAAGTAACAGAGTGTGGATATACTGAAAACTGAAGTAATGTTGAAATGCATTAACAATAAGCTATCATGGATCTAACCAAGCAGACTGTGCTATTTGCTAGATCACTCACTTGTTGATTACTCACATCTTCGACAAGTCTAAAACCCTTAACCAGGTAGGCCCAAAAAAGCCTTTGTAAATCCTCTATCAAGGTGGTTCACAACTGTGGATCTGAAATCCTCTCACAAGGTAGTCTTTAATCGGACTTATCTCCTAACAAAGATTGAGATTCCTAACAGGATTTGTTCTGGTAAAGAACATTGTATGACCTTAACCAGTCTGGTTTCTATTTTGCAGATAGTTACTTGTGAGTCTCTGCTCACCGTGGTTTTTCCCATTTGGGTTTCCATGTCAAAACCTCTTGTGTTATGGTGATTGTGCTCTTGTGGGTGAATGTCTTATTTGTTGTCTGGTTTGCATTTGTCTTAATCGGTTTGTTAGTAAATTTGTTTTATCAGTTGACTGCTAAACTGTTTAAGTGTTTGAGTTCAGTAATTTTTGGTATACTAATTCACCCCCCCTCTTAGTATTCATCATATTTATATTCAAAGCACTTTTGTTATCAAAAGTATAGGAAGACTCAAGAGGTAATTAGTCTATGCTTATGTAAAGTGCTAATGGTTTTTGTAGTGGGTTTTCTATCAATCACCAATCTCTTTATCGGTCTCTTATGGTCACTTGTCAATATATATCTTTAGCCAAAATTCTTTAGGTCATTTCCCTTAAAAAATTTAACTCACCCACCATGACCATTTTTTACCTCTTTAAAAAAAACCACCATGAATTGGTTATCTTGGTTTGAAACCAAAAGAAAAATTAGGCTTTCTAATTAAGGCTAGGCTATTTTTAAATTATTATCTATTTTGTTGCTCCTAAAAATTTCCTTCACTATGTTGGTGTTTGATGTCAAAAAATCTTCTAGAAAGAGTGGAAATAGTATTCAAGCATGCCATTCCATAAACAAAAATATTGTAAAGGATGTATGTGACTCTCCCCACATTTGCCCATTATTTAAAAGATTAATGATAGATGAGCACATCAATCCACACACAGCTCATGACATTATAGGTATCAAATAGTTTACTAGAAATTATTGAAGGTAATATTTCTCACTTGACTTAGTGTAGTATCTATAAGGGTCTTGTGATTGGATCTCAATTGATCCACCTAAGGTTCAGTTATTCTTGTTTTCCTTTTGTGAACACAATGAAACTCTTAAACATCTCTTCTAGTTTTGTCCCAAATTTCAAGTTGTTTGAAATTGTACTCATAATTCTTTTTGACCCTTCAAACCTAATCTTTTATCTTGGCATAGTTTTTAGGATTGTCTCAAAGTTCTAGGGAAATTCACCCAAATTTGGCATGCTTTTAGAATAAAAATTGTATTAAACTTTTTGAAGGACAAAATTTTCTCCGTTTTGGAGACTTTATTAATGTGCATTTCTCTATTTATATTAAATTGATTATTTGTTATAATATCCTCCCAAAAATTCAAGTGCAAGATAATAAATCTTACATCGAGCTAGCCCATTTGTAGATTATATTTGGTCATTAGGAAGATGCACCTAATATAACAGCCCAAGTTCTACTAGCCCCCCCTCTCATTAAGGGAAATTCCCTCCTTAAGGGTGTTGACATGAATGTAGTCAAAATGCTTGATATTACTAGCATGATTCTTATGGCTCTCATATTTCTCCTTTTCCATAGCATCAATCTCAATCTAGTGGGTGGTTGCAACAAACTCACCAACCTTCTATACTTATCAACCCCATGAGAGGGGCAATTCTAGATTTTTAGATACTAGTAAATTTCCTCAACTTCTACTAGCAATCTCTCCCATAAGAAATGACATTCCCCTTCAGGTGATGAATATGATAAGGATTATATTGGCATTATTGTTTGGATTCATTTTTTAATTGTTAGGACCCTCTAGATGGTTGGGAAAAGCTAGATGACTATGTTCCATTGTTACCACATAGTTTTATAGCTCTTACAACATAGTTTAAATCTTGGCAACTTAATTTTGTTCTTTTAATGCTATGTGTAAGGCTATTATTTGTTTATAGTTTGGGGCATGATTTCATTTTACCTACTTGTTCAGTAACTCTCTATAGAATAATATAATAGACACTTATGAAAAAAATTATACAACTTTAACATTTATAATTATTTTCTATATATTATATAAAATTATTTTATGTATTACAATATTTATAAATAATTATAATACAATCATAAAATGTTTTAAATAGATATGTATAAAAATAATTTTCATTGATTTATTTTGAATCTTTATCATTATAGTAAAGCCATAGTTTTATTCACTGACTATTTTAACAAGTTTTGAATACAATTTCTAGTCTCATCATATTTTGGTCCTTAATAAATGGATTACCAAAAATGAGTGTAATCTTAAACTTGAGCATACAATTTAAATAATTGAGGCATGACCTAAATATAGCCTATATAATACTTATTTTAGATTTAGACATCACAATTTGTTGATGTAGAAGTCGATGATCAACCATGAAAGCCAAGATTCATCTGCAAGCAAAATACCTATCACACAAAAGAGATCAATCAAAGATTGTATGCTCTATAACAACTAGAGAATTTTGTATTATTGCACAAAATAATATTGGAGGTACAATAATGGAGGTACAATTACAATTAATGAATGGATCCTTATAAAGGATAAATGAAACCCTGTGTGCAAACCCTAATGCTAAAATTAGGATAACTAAAGCAATGCAAATAGGAGTTAAATTAAGTTGAAGTATATCTATAACTACTGTTACAAAAGTAAACTCTAGATAATAAAAAATCATCTAAGTTTGGCTTAAGTGAAAAAGCAATTAAAGGACCTAATTAATAAATAATTAGATAATTGTCCTAAAATTACACCAACACCCCCCTTAAGATTAACCTTGGAATAAGCTAAAGAGTTCATGATAAATGCAAAATGCATGCAAGAATGAGCCCCGACAACTAGCCCCACTCAAGTACTCATGTACAAACCAATGAGGTCTCTCTAAAGGAGAAAATGGAAAAAACCCCTCTCCAAAAGTGAAAGATACAATGAAATGAAAGGTACTAGATGCAATTAAGATGAAGGAATCCAAGTGGTCCCCCAAGTACTAACTCAGTCACATAAGTACAATCAATATTTCCCCATAGGAGATAAAAGAAGAGACAATTTATTCCACCCATAAGTGAGAAGCTTTGATGCAAAAGATAAAGGCTCGGGGATGAATGTTGATGGAGATCCAAGAGTAGCAAACAATGTGTCTCCCCTTAGGAAGAAACAAATCAAGTGGCCAAGTCTAAAAAAACTCCATGAAAGGAGATGGAAGGAACAATCTCAAAATGTGTGTCATGAAAGACTGCTCAACTGTCCAACTATCTAAATCAAAAGATGTCAAATCAACAAAGCATTTCCAAACAATTGTGAAGATACCTGATGAAAAACCTTTGAAGGCACTAAAAATGGGATGATAGGAATGCTCAAACTACCATCAAGGGGGAATGGAATATCCTCAATCATGTCTCTAATGTTTGAAATGTGTGATGTATCAAATAGCCCTACAATATCTGGCAAGTACTCATCCCAATTTGCTGAAACTGGAAGGGAACAATCACCCTATTGAACTGAATTGATCTCTGAAGAGGCAAGAAGTGGAGGAGGATCAAAACAAGTCTCAAGAACCATTGTGGATGAATGAAGCACACATAGCTTTAGGTGACCAAACCTCTCCTCAAATTATTGATCCACTATTGATTATGAGAGATAGGACCATATGCATGCTCAATGGGAGAAAAATGTGAGAACTCATAAAATTGGGATGCATGATCAACACTACCAAGTGCAACAAGCTCTCTACTATGCAAATCTCTGATGAGCATTGAATCAAAGATGAACTCAACTGCCTTGCTTATCCCACTACGAATAATTTGGTAAATGGAAATGAGATTGGAAGATAATGCAGGGACACAAAGAAAATTATTGAATGTGTCACCTTCAACTTCAATAGAACCATTTCCATTAACACTCATGAAGTGTTAATACCCATCAAAATTTATACCCTGTGATGATGCCAAATAATGTGAAGCTCCTGAATCAAGAAGCCATCTAGAGGACTGAGAATGTGTCGATTCAAAGAGAGCATCACCTTTCATCTTGTCTTCACGACGTGCCATGAATGAAGAAGACCTAGAATGTCCCGGTCCTGAAGTGGTAGATGGACTAGATGAAGGCGACTGGATATTATTCTTTTGAAGTTCCTTTAGCTCATCAATCTGCTTTGCATAACACTAATGATCATCATGTCCTAGATTTGTTCAATTAGCACACTTAGGCTTGTCCTTCCTAGATGAATACCTCTTGGAAAAGGTGGAAGAATCTGAATTATGTCCATTAGATTCTCAAGTTTGAGGCATGGATTATGTACCTCTGTTCTTCTACTTCTTCTTGTAATGGTGAAAATTAGGGTTTCACCAATTAAGCTAACAAAGCCACTAATTTTTCCTAAAGGACCATTAAATTGAAAGAGGGATGGACCTAATAGATCTAGGCTTAATCCCTCTAAGGAAAAAGCTCTGAAATTTTGATTAGGTTACACATAGGTTAGGGTTTTGATTCCCTCTTTCTAGGTTGAATTATGAAAATGCTAAAATTAGGGTAAATAGGTGAATATTGAAGAGATTGGGCATAAACAGTGAGCTATAGTCATCACATGGATACACCAACCTAAATTTGAGTAGAAGAAGATGATTCAGATTTGTTCCCAGAAGTTTGGCCTAATCTTTCAAGACCATGTTGGTAGTTGCCCTGGTCCTATGAATTTCTCACTGTCAAAAAGTGAACTTGTTCATCTTTTCAAATCTTGTCAATCCTCTCGAACACAACTTTGTACCTATTTCTTGCATATTGAAAGAAGGGAGAAATTGTTTGGAATAGGGGTTTGCCTAATTCAAACCTCAGTTTAGGAATTAACCTTAAATGAAATAATGCAAATACTAAAATAAATACTAGAAATATATACCTCAGATCTAAAATTGTTGATGATGATGCTTTGTTCTTTGAATGTAATCACATATGTTTTATGAAATGGCATGAACATGACAAAACCCTAATCACACACACATGCTCAAGCATAGGAATGATGTAATTTTTCTCCAAAATGTTGAATGATGAATATGCATCCTTGAAGATCTTTGGAAATCCTTGATAATGAATGCATCATGAATGCAAGAGTGCTAAGAATTGATTGTTTAGATTGGATAGATTGATTGTATGAAATTAGATTGATAAAATGTCTTTATATAGGGGTATCAGAGGTAAATTATCGGTTAGGTGGACCTCTTGCATACAGGAACAAGATAAAGCTTAAGGGGGAGGGGTACCTCACCATGGGACCCACCAATGGGTATTCATGGCCTCAAAGCTAGAGAATAGGCACAAAATAGACCTAAACAGGTGATGAGGGGAGGACACACTAAAGTAGGGGTACAAACATGAGGTATAAATTGAACTAGTGACAATTTACGACGCTACATTTAGCCCCCACTTTAATAGGAGTACGAGTCTGTATAGATACTCAAGATAAAGTAGATTAAAGATGAAAGAGAAATGAGCAATTAGGAGCACAATCACAAGGAATATAAGACATCACTAATTTTGAGGAACCAAGCTCCCAATCTTAGTATCCTAACTCACACAATTGCATGGAAGGGCACACAAAATAAGACAAAAGCAAAAAGGAAAACAAAAGAAAAAGACAAAAGACACATGACACGAAAGCTAAAAGCCAAAAACAAGACCTCAAATCAACTAGCTGAAGAGACCTCAATATCAAAATGTCTCAACCACTAATATCTCTTTTGAAAATTTCATCTCAAGAACACAAGTGAACACATAAAAAGAGCAAGAGCACAAATCATCCAATAACTACAAATAGTAGAGCTATGAGCTTATGAGAAGAAATGGGAGACATGGATACACATTATAGATGCGAATTTCTAGGTGATCCATGAGAAGAAGAGTGAGAGAGGACATGGTTACACATTCTAGTTGTGTTTTCCTAGGTGATCCATGTTGGGGAGGAGAGTAGGAATAATCTAGTTGTGTTTTGCTAGTTCCTCTCATCCTATTGTGTGTGCAAGTGGTGTCTAGTTTCAGGTGTTAAGTATCCCATATAAGAGTTTTATTTCTCTGGTTTCGAGTGTGCAACAACCTGTGTAATATATGAAATGAAAATGTCAATGTGTGTCTAGTTTCAAGAACATCTCATGTAAGAGTTTGTTTGCTCTGGTTTCGAGAATGTGTAATCCCATGTAAGACAAATGTTTGCTTGGTTTCGAGGACATCTCATGTAAGAGTTTGTTTGCTTTGGTTTTAAGTATGTACATCTCATATAAGACATATATAAATGTTGCATTTGGTTTCGGGCATGAAGCATCTCGTGTAAGAGTTTATTTTCTCTAGTTTTGAGAATGAACACCTCGTTAAAGACATGCAAAAAAATAACAGTATGAGGTTAATATGTATGCCATCCCCTTAAGATGTCAACATAGCCCTATGTTGATTTATTAAGGAAGATATAAACAAGGATACCCACCTTAGACACCAAGGAGATATCCTTATTTCTAATCTTCAACACCAAGGAGATATCCTATAGGCAACAATGTTCATAAATCCAAGCTAAAGAGGCAATACTCTTACAAGCAAGGGTAAGATATTTGAAAAAGAGACATATTGAAACAAGTGCAAAGGAAATCCTTGGAGGAGGAGATATCTTTGCTCAAAACACATCTAACTTCAAGAGTAGTTCTTGAACAAACATAACATCATCTACCAAAAGAAGGGAAGGAGAACAAGAATGCCTACCTTACTCTGATTACTAGGTGAAAGGGATTCTTGATGAAAGATGGCATAATTTTGACACAATGTGAAGGGTTTATTTATAATAGATATACATTACCAAGTGAAGAAGAGATTTTAGTCAAGGATATACACCTCTTGTATAAGAGAGAATCCATGAGCAAATAACAACTTCACACAAGGAATGACATAAAAAACACCACTCAACAAAGGAAAAGTGGATCTTTAGAAAGGATAGGAAAAATTAATGCCCCCAAAGTGTAAGGACAATGAGAAGAATTACACAAAATCTAAGAAGACATTATACATAAGAAAATTCATAATTTACATACATGAAGGAATATTCAATGCAAGGAAAGATATCGAGATATGCAAAATGCAACTCTAAAGAAGAGATAATCTTCAAAGAAGGAAACATTAATGTGAAGTATCACAAACTCCCCTAAGGAGAGATTAATCATAAGAGACATACCATTCCATGAAATAAAGGACATCAAAGTATGAAAAATGCAACCCCTAAATAAAATAGTGAAACCTTAGATATAGAGAAAAGATGGGATAATATTCTTTCCCCCCAATCATAGAGGCAAGAATGAATGATGTTGCTTCCCCAATATGATTGTAATTGAAATAGAATCACCCCTTATGACAAAGAGCCCCCAATTAAGTTAACTACTAGTTTCATAGGGTGAGGAGCAACGTGATAAGGTGAACAAATGTTATGGAGATGAAATAAGATGAGGGGTTACTCCATCATCATCAAATACTTGAATGATATGAGCTATAAAAAGTTGTTGAATTCTATTTTCCAAATCATTACACTCATTGGTAGAATGGCCATGTATTTGATGATACTTGCAAAAAGTAGGATTGTCTAGATGTTTCTTACAATTCTTTCTTCAATTTTTCAGAGGTGAAGTAATTAAATTGGCTTTAAGGAGCTTATGCAAAATATCCTCTCGTTGTGATGAAAAGTCAGGAAGATATGCAGTAATTAGTGGGAGAAGATCTTTTTGATATTTTGAAGGGTCAAGGGGATAAATAGACGAAGAAGGAATATCCTTTGCAAAGAAATTTCCCTTTCTATCATCATTATTCATGTTCTCTTTATTTGTTGGAAAGGAAGGTCCTCATCATGTAAGGCTTCATCTCTTCTTAATGTTATGTGAGGAAATATATCATCATCTTCTCTACAAATATTGTGATGACTAGGAGAATGAGGAAAATATAAAGGAATTGATAAATCAACATTTTGGTCTTGCCCCCCTTGCGCTAAAGTATCCTTATTAGAAGAGGATTGTGATATGTTTCTCTTCAATACATTCTCTCCATTAGAGAGATCATTGATAGGAGATTGACTCTTTCCTTGTGAATAATAAGAATTTTAGGAAGGGTACAAAAATTCATTAATGCTTCAGCTTTAGGAGTAATACCATGTATGGAGGGTAAAGTAACATTAAGGAAGGTGTTTATGATATCATACTCTTCTTCTAGGATCTCCTTATGAGAGGAGGAAATTTTAGGGGAAAGATCAACATCATTCATCAAAATATTGCCCTGAGGAGAGAGAGTTTTAAAAGAATTGTTAATAATCTCATCTTGCACTAAAGTTTCCTTATGAATAAGAGAATCCTTAGAGGAGGGAAAATCATATTTATGCATGAAAGAAAAACATAAGCTATCATCATATGCACAAGGGAACCTTATGGAGATGTGGAATTAAATTTGAAATTGATTTAGAAAAACAAGATAACAACTTCATTTATCCAATAACCAAAGAAATGTTCACTCGATGTATGCAATGAAATAATGCAAAATCAGATCTAAAAACACAAGTGAAAAATTATGCCACCCACAAATCAGATTTATCAAAATAAATTAGGGTTTTTATGAGTTTAACCTCTAAAATTATGTATGTTTGATTAAAAATATAATCAATGAGTGTCAAATTGAAAATACAAATCAACTATGAGAACACAAATCAGAAATAAATGTGTAAGGAGTCAGTTTCACCAAAATGTAATGGTAAAAATTATGGTTTCACCAATTAAGGTAACAAAACCACTAATTTTGCTTAAAGGGCCATCACATTTAAAGAGGGATTGACCTAATAGATCCAGGATTAATCCCTCTAAAAGGAAAAAATCTCTAAAATTCTGATTAGGCTCCACCTAGGTTAGGGTTTTGATTCTCTCTTTCTAAGTTGAATTGTGAAAATGCTGAAATTAGGATAAATAGGTGAATATTTAAGAGATCGGGCATAAACAGTGAGCTATAGTTGGCGTACAAAGACACCAACCTGGCTCTAAGCAGAAGAAGATGATTTGGATCTATTCCCAGAAGTTTGGCTTCATTTTTTGGGATTGTGCTACTAGTTGCCCTGTTTTCTGAATTTCTCGTCATCAAAAGGTGAACCTTTTTGTCTCTGTGAATCTTATAAATCCTCCCGAATGCAGATTTGTACCTATTTCCTATACATAGAAAGAAGGGGGAAATTGTTGAGAATTGGGGTTTTCTTAAGTCAACCCATGTTTAGGAATTAACCTTGAATGGAATAATACAAATATTAAAATAAATACTGGAAAGATATACCTCAGATTTACAATTTTTGATGATGATGCGTTGTTCTTTGAATGTAATCATATATATTGTATTATATGGCATGAACATGACAAAACCCTAATCACACCCACATGCTTGTATAGGAATGATGTAGTTTTGGTCCACAATGGCTGAATGATGAATATGTAGCCTTCAAGAACTCTGAAAATGCTTGATAATGAATGCTTCATGGATGCAAGAGTGCTAAGAATTGATTGCTTAGAATAGATAGATTAATTGTATGAAATTAGGTTGATAAAATGTATTTATATAGGGGTACCTAGGCAAATTAATGATTAGGCTTACCTACAATGGTCATGCGGAGCCATAGGGATTAATTCTTGACAGGGAAATACATCACTTGCCCTATTTTAAAATTGGGCCCCATTGAGAGGGACCATGGTGCTCGACGCCATGGTCCAAACTAGGGCATTGGGCGTCATGGTCCTTCTGCTTATAGGATCACTATAAGGCTTAGGGGAGAGGGCTACCTCACCATGGGACCCACCAATGGGTGTTCATGGCCTCAAATCTGGAGAATAGGCACAAAACAGACCTAGAAAGGTGATGAGGAGAACACACACTAAAGTAGGGGCACAAACATGAGGTGTAAATTGGACCAGTGATAATTTATGATGCTACACTTCATTTGTTTCCTAAATTTAGTTCTAATACCATGTTGAAATTTCAAAGCCCTAATACCATGTAGAAGTTGATGATCAACCACATGAGCCAAGATTCATCTACAAGCAAAACACCTATCACACAAAAGAGATCAAGAAAAGATTGTATGCTCTATGACAATCAAAGAATTCTCCAATGAGGAGGACCAACCAAACTACATTAGGAACTTGCCCTCACCTTAGGCCAACAATTCAAGATGGAAGGATAAACACTTTGGATCTTGCCTCCCTTGTAACAGTATACCATCCATCTGGGAATTTTGATTCTAGTTGTATGGGTCTCGTTGAAATTGGTATTATTGCACAAAACAATATTGGAGATACAATAATGGAGGTACAATTACAATGAATGAATGAATCCTTATAAAGGATGAATGAAACCCTAGGTGCAAACCCTAATGCTAAAATTAGGAGAACTAAAGCAATGCAAAGTAGGAGCTAAATTAAGCTCAACTACATATATAATTAATGTTAGAAAAGAAAACTCTAGATAATAAAAATGACCTAAGTTTAGCTTAAGTAAAAAAACAATTAAATGATCAAATTATTTTATAATTATATAATTTCCTGAAAATTACTCCAACAATTTAATAATGATAAATACTAAAATAATTTTAAAAATGGTAATTACTATCAAGAGTGAAACTAAATAACAATGCTTCTCAATTTTTTTTGTATTATTAATAAAATTTCTTTAAAAAACTATATTAAAGAAGGTTAAATTGAGGTTTTAAACCAAATTTATGAATTAACATTTAGATTTAGATTTTTTTGTTGTTATCCTATAAGCCACATTATAGGGGAGAAGATCCATCATAAGTGACTAATATTGATCTTACACTACCCAATAAAATAACAATATAGGCCCAAGATAGTTTGAAAGAAAAGGCAATATAAGTAAAATCACCAAAGGATAAGTCTCCTCACCTTGCAATGGTGTTTTCTCCTGTCTTGTATAATTTTTTTTTATATTTTTATTTTAGGTATCATATAAACAAACATACCAAAAACATGATTCACAATCTCAAACAGTATGTGAGATGTAAAATATTTATTTTTTATTAGCCACTAATTTTAAGTATGTTGTCAAGTGGAATATGTGATAATATAGAGATGAAAGCTTAGATTCACCATTGAAGGATCTAGCCTTGAAAAAATATTCTCTTGTTTATTTTTCCCTTCAAATTAATGGATATGTAAGTTAATAGCTGTGCAATATTTAGTGTGTTAGTTCAAATTTTCATGTTGATATTATCAAAGATTTAATTATCTTTATCTAATTCTAGTACCATTATTTTACTACATGTGTTCTCATTCTCATACATCTTAACCCTATCATTTTTTAAATATCGAATGATGGTAAAAAGATAATAGTAGAAAGAGAAGGCAAGTGCTATATCTAATTCTAGTACCATTATTTTACTATGAGCATCCACCATCATGCTTTCAAGTTCTAAATATTTTTTCCTACTCATCACAGCAACTCGAACTTTCAACTTTATCTTAGCTTTAATTTTTAGCAAATATTAACTCATTTCAATAATGGTTTGTAATAATCTAGTCAGTTTATGACCTACTTTACGTAATGCAATGAATCACTTTCATTAAAAGGTTTAGGTATTATAGAGAGATTGTTTTACTCGTAGTTTTATATTTATTTTGAGAAAACATCTTAATTCATTTATATAATAATACATGATGCAATCTTGTATAAAATTAGGCTTATCCCTCTATTATTTAATCCCTTCATATACATATACACCATCATACTCTTAGCGCCCACTCTATTCGTGCATACATACACTCCTATATATTCATTATATTTCATTTTATTTTTATTGTTATGAGAATGACCTTACAATAGTGCAATTATTTTATTTTCCTATTGTGAGCCAACTAAACACACGCTTACAAGTTTTTGGTGTTATGTTCATTGAATACATTCACTCTCAACACATCCAAACTATGCATGTTCCCTCTCATCATATAACATTGAAGAAGCAACAAATAATGATATGCTTTGATTTGGTGCTTTAAAATGAGTAAAGATTTTACACACATCATTTTATAGGCCTTGCCTAATGTCTTTGAATCTCTATACAATTTCTAGGGGCTAACTTAGGAGAAATTGTCTCCTTGGAATATAATGATAGTCCTATTAAAGTAATTCTAAATACTGCCAACCCCACAAATATGAAAAAAGACAAAAAAGCATAGAGACACATCAAGTAAGAACAAAATTCCACTGCAAGTAGGCACAAATCCAAACTTAGAGAGCTAGTTTATGACCAAAAAACTTGTCCTTTGGCATAGTGTAGACCTAGTTAAACACCCAATGTTTCTATATATGAGTAAGGTAACATTTTTACAAGTATATTCCTACATGATATCAAAATATTCATTATTCGCTTACACTTTAATTGAATTATAAAAACTAAGTAATTCTATTTTATTCATTTACATTTCTAAAATAATAAATACACTTGTCTAAATTATCAATCAACAACTACTATTAATTAATCTAAACTTATTTTCACTTTTCTACATACATTTTTAAACTATTATTATTTAAATTAATCGTAATGAAATCTTATTTTTCATTTCAATATTATCTATGGATCAAACTCTAATTCACCACATTTAATTGTATAAATGATAGTGTAATAAAATAAACAATAACCTCAAACAATTCCCCTGTAATAAATATACAATTATACTTGAAAAAAAAAATTAAAAATGTTTCTTGAAATCTTATTATTCAATTTAAAAGAATAATATTACATTCCTTTCTTTTATGATGGATTATATAGTTTGATATTATCTCTTGACTAAATCTAAAGCACTTCTTTATTAAAACTCATTAAATCATATTTCTTAAATCTTATATAAGGCATATTTTTTAATGCTGCTCCTTTATGCAAGGACTTATAATGGAATACCTTTTACATAAGTATATGTTTTGTCTTTTATCTCCCTTGAAGGGAAAGGAGATACTTTGTCTAATACCTAATTAAGGCTTCTTTTCTTCTTTTTCGTTAGCATATATTTGCTTCGTAAAACCAAAGTCTCCTTAAGCTTTTGATAAGACCCCTGAGGGAAGGAAGCATCTATAAAATATGACTATAAAGATCATTAATGGGATAAGTTATTCTTGTTCCTAAGTCTTACATTTGGAAGGGGGGAAATTTTATTCTATTTAAAAGTTAAGTTGATTAATCAATGTAAAGTGATTTAAATAAATAAATTGCTATTAGATAAATCATAAATTAATTTTGAAAAATTAATCAATTCATCAATTCAAATTTGATATTTAGTGTGATTTTAGAAATGAAAGAGTTATGTTGAATATGTTTTGATTAATTTTCTATAATTTTGAAATTTTATGGTATGATCAAGTGATTATTTTAGAATATATAATTTGAATGTATTTTTCTATGGTTTAGATAACATTTGTGAAAATGATTTGGCATGGAGACCTAGATTTATACACGTGTGAATAAATTCATACAAAAATTGAATTTGGAATTTTCTTACCTCAATCGTCTGGTAATTCAATCTAGTAAGGAATTGCTAGTGTTACAAACACCTTTGGAGAATTTGTTGAATTGTAAGAGTCATGTTTGTATTGATTAGACCCCTAGTTTGATTGATTTAATGTCTTTGTAACAATGATTGATGATAGTGATCAAATATGTGGTAGATCTAGAATGATGTAGTCATAGATGAAGGATCTAATTCACAGATTATCCAACCATATAATCTAACTCAATAACACTTGCAAAGCTTGTGTAGTGGAATTAAATACTAACATAATGTCGTTGTTATATTGAAGTAGCTTTAATTAAATCATAATTAAAATAACATCAACAAATCTAATTGCAAGGGATTATAATCAAAATAAGATAAGCCTTGAATTACAATGAAATATAATAGCAAACAAGTGTTTGACTTCTTATAACAATATCCTATGTTCTAACCTCCAATTTGATGCTCAGTCATCTTTGGTATTATTACTTTGAACCATAAACATGTTAGGAATCAGGTGTTGTACACCTTACATAATGTTTGTAATGTTAATTTATTACCATGTGTGTGGTACACCTAGGGGGACCTTAGATGTAAATGCATCGCTAAGAGTTGACATTCTTGGGGTCACTTTGTGTGTTGTATGTAACATTAAGATTTTGAATGTAAGTCATCAAATTATATTTATTTAATATTGGAGAAAGTTATTTTATAGAGTACCTAATATTAAATGTGGGGTCAATAATTTTGTAATCTCATGGTTGTAGTCATATGGTTTTATGTAATACCACTTTGTGCTTTTGTGTGAGCTTATTTCTATAAAAGAAAACACAAGGGTAGTTGCCTAATGTTGACTAGGTGGGGTTTTGAGTCTTCTTCTGAAGAGTGCATATGTTAAGCATGGCATGGGATGTGTGGTTACATGCTTGGACATATGGAGGATGCATTGAGGAAGCTTAACATTTCAAAGGTTTCCATGGAGGCTTTAAAGATGTGTTGTAATGTTTATTACTAGATAAAACGTGAGTCATAGATGCTTTTGGAGGTTGGTTTTTTCCCTTTTGAGGATTTTCCTAGGGTATATCTCATGTCATCATTGTTGGGTGTGTTGTCTATTTTTTGCATATGGATTTTGAATAATTATTTGAATAGATTTCTCTTTTGGGTTATGTGGAAATTTTCATTATGTGGTTGTAAGTTTCCTTTCAAAACACCACTCTCTAACTTGCCATGACCCCTTTTCCAAGTAGAAATAATCATATTTTATAGGGAACATAGATGTAGTATCTTGATGCCAACAAATAATGTAGCACATTTCCATATGCACACATAACAAGCATCATGGGTCTAATATTAAATGATTTCTCCTATAATCGATCCTTTGGACTTGATGTTTACTTAAGGAAATATACAAATGGTGCTTCTCAATGAGTGCAACAAGATGTATGTTGTGGAACTCAATGCAACCTTAACCACAAATATCATTAAGATATGTAACCTCATGAAAATATATTATCAATTGATATCAGATTCAAATATGTGGCATTTCATTCAAATAGCTCGCCCTTAGGTGGATGTGACTAGTCACATGACATTAAACCATAATAAAACACTTAGCAAAGATATAACATTAAATTATTTTGTAGGATCAATGAGAATGTTCTAAAAACTTGTCATATATACTACCTTTCACATGTAATGAGCCTTGATAATTGTTCTACTAAAAAACGTATGCTAGAGTTATGTAACAAATGACTAGTTCAATGAGATGATTATAACTATTTGATTTCCTAGATGGGTAAAAAGTTTCCTGGACTTTTTATTAAAAGTAAACACCCAATGGGTAGATTGTTAAATAGAACTATCAAATTCTTCTTAGTTTGATAAAAATTGTGCTAGAAGTTTTATAATTTTGGTTGATATAGGAGTTGAACCATACACATTGTTGGCACAATTCATGTGTTGTGAATGCAATAACTATTGGATTTATCATAATCTTGGACAATCTACTTAGCTTGAGAAAATCATATCAAAATAATCTAGATGAATCCACCACAACTTGGATCAATTAGTCTCTACCCAATATGCCCAAATCTATTCATATATATGGTTTTAAAGGGAATTAATAGGTTTGGGTATGTCTACTCTATAGGCTTTGAAATACATTTCTCTTTCATAAATAGTGAATGAAAAAACATTTTTCAAAATGCCCTCAACAAACTTAGCATTTATAACCTTCTAGATGCAATGGGTCATAATTATTGTTCTAATAGAAGTTTTACTAGACTTATGTGTCAAAAATGATCAATTTAATTACATGATTACAACGTGATAATTTCGTAAGTGGTTAAGAAGTTTTCTATGCCTTTTTATCGAGAGAATACCCTATTGGTGGATTTTATAAATAAACACTATCAAATTCCTCCTTGATTGAGAGAAATTACCTTAGAATTTTTATATTCGTGGACTATAAGAGTTGAACCCTAACAAATAGTTGGCACAATTCATGTGTTGTGAATTTGTAACTCAAGGATCCATTATAATCTTGGATAAATATAGTTAAATTTTGGGAGAATCAAATAAAAAAGATACAAATCACTATGCCAAGTCTTGGATGAACTTACCTCTACCCAATACCCAAATCTATTATGGTGTGAATAAGGCATTTTGCCTAACTAGTTCTCCTAGTATGTCCTATTAACATGTTAAGTTTACTTAGTTCCCAAGAATATTTATAGAAGTCTTAGTTGTCAATACGATCCTATCTTATCTCATTTACTTCTCGTGTCTTTGATCATTTGATATTTGTTATATTAGTTGTATGATGTTATAGGATTAAGGAGCATGCCATTATATTATCTAGAAGTCTCTCTCACCTTGGGTATTTAAGAAAGACTCTTATACATTGTTGTATCATAGCATCAAGAAAGCTATATTATTTCCATAATCTCTTGTGGAAGGATATTGTTGATAGGTGGTTTTTCACCCTCCAACAATAAATAAAATACACTAAGTATCCTATTCTCTCTTCAAAAGAAATCATATTATGATGGCTCAAATAGTATCATCTCAAGGTTCTAGTAGTCAAGTCTTGACAACGGTTCAAATAACTTAGTGGATAAATGTGATAATTTTGGTAATCACGAGGGTTTTAAGCATGAGATTTGAAACTTCATCCTACAATCATTACTTCAGAAAATCTAAAGATCTAACCTTTAACGCATCATATTTGTTAATAAAAATGGACGTCTTTAGATTTGTTTAAACTCGTTGAAAACAAACATCAAAAGGATAGGGTTTAGAGAGTTAACTATAATATAATCTAAATGAAAAAAAAGATGATGATAATGGATGAATTCCACAATAATCACATTTTTACTTTACCAGATTGACCACAACTTAGACAAAATTGATGCAATCTTCAATGGAAAACTTCATATTTACAGATTACCAAACATTTGTCAAAACCATAAGATAATGCAAATCAATAAACAACTAATAACTAAACTTAAACTCATAAATAATGTTTAGAGTAACAATACACTTGAACTTACAATTGGCAAATCCCAAATGGTATGAACGTGAAACTTAACCATATATCAACTCCAACAAATCTTAATACTAGCTAACTCAGATATAATAATGTGAGAAGTAAGAAATAATCCTAACTTCAAACACAACACAAAGAATTCCCAAAATCAATGAATTGTCTGCATTGATTTCGACAATATTTCTACAACAATTTCTAGTTCCTTCTCATATACTATGAGAAAGGCATAGGCCTTTTATAGATTTTACATTTGAAATGAAAAGGCCAGTATTAAATCATTTCAATGGCCAAGATTTAATAGGAAAAACCCTAATATTAATTACATTTAATTCCTTCCACCAACTAAACAAAAGGATAAAATGGTGT